>NC_044912.1:23257966-23411503 GCF_001633185.2 Quercus lobata | reverse complement strand
TGATGACGTTGAGAATTGTCACCAATAAGTCACACCGTACTCGCGAGTCAACGAACCTGCACAACAAGAACGAACGGAAGAAGAACCCTTAGAGAGCACCGGTGTGGTGCCGGCCAAAAGCCCTCCGAAGGTCAAGTCAGAATTCGTCCCTTGAGTTATTTTGAGGCGTTAGAGAGGGTCAAATCATCTTACCTTTATTTGCGTGAATATTACTCCTTTTTATAGTGGTAGAGAGTTGCTTTTCTTCTTAACCTCCAGATCTTTCCAATGTGGGACTTTGATACAATTTCCCTTATTGGATCTTAGGGCTTTTCTAGGCAAATAGAGATTTCGGATCATGGGCCCTTACCATGTCTGTCTGCGATGGGCCTTCAGAGCGCGTGGGCCCATCTTTACAAAGACCAAACAGTACCCATCCGTCAGGCCCATTAAGATAGGCCCATCAAACTAAATTTTACTATCTTCAGTTGCCCCCTTCACCCCAATGGTCCGTCTGCTTTTAGGTCAAAGGACCAATGGGGTGACGATTCTAATGTATGGGCGTGACGGGTATTTTGATGACGGAGTGGGATTCGCGAAACAGAAGGTTGAAAATGTTTGACGGATCCAACCGTCAGATAGGACGACGGTTTCATATGGATTTAACCGTCAGACATGATGACGGGTATCTTGCAATTTCAGACGGTTTAATCGAGTCAACGGTTACAAACTGTTGATGCGAGCAGACAGGTTGTCAGCATTTATTAGCATGCCACATGTCAATCTCTGAATGGCCGTTGTATAGGATCGAAGCGTCGCTTCGTCTTCCGTGCATCTCCTATATATATGAGGCGTCTCAATCTCTCATTTTCGCATTTCCAAACAGAAAACGTCTGTCAGAGAGAACCGTCAACCTTGTCAGAGCAATCCGTCGAGTACTGGTAACCACCAATTACCACAACCGTCACCCGTTCTACGCCAGGTGTGGTAAGTATTTACTTCAATTTCACATTCAAGTTACATTTTCGTCCAAGCATTGTTAGGCTTACTATACCCGTCAATGTTTTTTAAACCCGTCAAGTCTTAGGTTTCATCATTAATTGTAGGAAATGTCTAGTGCGTCAAGTAACCAATCGGTGGTTCGTGACGGGACGGAATACGAGAGTGTATACCCGTCCGGTCATAAAGACCAAGATAGTCCAGGCGAAGATAGGAGTCCGTCTGCATCCTCTTCGTCCTCAACAAGTGAGGATGTGGAGATAATTGAAATAGGGGGTCCTGCTGACGACGGGAATAAAGCACTGGAGTCCGTTGTGGGTGCTGATGGACTAAGGCAGTTCATCATGTTACCAGAGTGGACAGTGCATAGGTTCACGTCCGTCATCCAGGAGAGACACTTCAGTACCTTTAGAACCAATTTTCAGATACCAGATTACATTCCAATCCGTCTCCCCTACGTGTCGGAGAAATGTTATTATGACGGGGTAGAAGGCGTTGGAGTGTACGAGCAGGTGTTGAAGGCTGGACTTCGGTTCCCGCTCTCTACACTCCATAGAGAACTCTTACATTACCTGGGACTGTCCGTCACCCAGATTTCTCCGAACGCCTGGAGGGTCTTCATAGCAATGGAGATTCTTTATGGTGCATGGTCAGACGGAGAAAGGAGATTGACGGTCCGTGAATTTCTTCACTGTTACCGTCCAGATGAGATTGACAGATCAAGGGGGTTGTACCGTTTTGCTAGTCGAAGTCCCCTGTTGAAGATTATCTTTGAGACCCCAGACTCAAATAGAGACTGGAAGAGTCGCTACTTCTTCCTGGAGGGTGACAGATGGATGAACCGTCCAGGAGAGACGGAGTACATGCCCGTCGATACAACTTGGGGAATAATAAACCAATTACGTATACATCCGTCTTACTTGTCCTTTTTTACATATCCGTACACTTTTATGTGCGTATTTTGACCGTCTGTCTTTGCAGGTAGACAGCGTCCGCAGATTAGCCTCGAGGAATTTAGTTTCCTTGAAGAGATTTGCAGAAAAACTAGGCTAGAGGAAAGGACCTGGGCTAAGTTAGTGAATCCAAAGACAATACACTGGTATTGTGACGGTCCAGAACCTACCCGTGAGGCCATTGCATACGACGAAAGAATACACAAACGTGAGTCCGTCTACTTTTACCCTTGAAATTGAAATTTTATTTTTGAAAAAATATCATCATCCGTCCTGTATTGCAGAAATGGACGACGCCAAGAGAAGGGCAATGATAAAATCTCTAGCCGTCGAGCAAAAGAAGACGGGTGAGATCGTTGTTCCCAGTGTGCCGGGGTCATCGGGTAAGAGGAAGCAGCCACCAAAGTCCGACCGTCCACTCAAGCAGCCAAAGGTGTCAATGGAGCCCGTGGTGGGCTTGATGGCTGAGGGCCCTAAGGCCGTCACCCAAGTTAAACAAGGGGCCGGTAAGGGCCTAATGCATGCTCCACCCGTCAGCGGGGAGAAGCCCCCTCCCCTTCTCCGTGAGGACTCGAAGTTCGCTTTGGAGAAGCTTACGTCCATACTTTCTGCAGAGGATTATGAGGATCTTGGGAATCATTCGACGGAGGTGATGGGGGAGACGGGGTTATTTGCCGTCGGACAGGTAACTTTCCTTATCCTTCAGTTTATGTCCGTCCACTCCCTAGTTTCATTTTTGACACTTCTAATTTTGTCTATTTCAGTCCTTGGTTATGATGAAGGGCTTGATGGACCGCTGCCTCAACCGTGAAGCGGCTCTGGAACGGGTACGGTCAAAGCTTGGGCAGACGGAAGAGGAGCTTAGCCAGCTGCACAAGTGGAAGGCCACGATGGAGCAGAAGTTCGAACTCTTTGAGAAGACGAGAGAAGAACTTGAACAGAGGACGGAGGAGGCTGGGAAGGCCTTGAAGGTTAAAGCAGACGAGGTGAAGGATCTGAAGAAAAAACTCCGTCATGCAAGGGATGACGCCGTCAGCGAATATCGCAACTCCGAGTCTTTGCTGAAGGAGCTGGCAGGATCGTTCCTTCAAGGCTTCGACGATTCGCTCCGTCAGGTGAAGAAGGCCTACCCAGATCTGGACTTGTCCATGATAACACTAACTGATCAAGGTCAGACGTCTGCTCTACCCGTCGCCTCCGAAAATACAGAGGATCTCTTTGGAGAAGAGGCAGCTCAGGGTGACGGAGAGTCCGCTATGCCGAATGAGGTCGCTGTTGTCGACCCCAATAAAGCAGAGTAACCCATATAATTGTTGATGAGGATCCGTCTCCCTTTTTATGTATTGTTAATAATTTGTAGACGGTTTGGTTGAAGTTTCATTTGTACTGAACAATGCTTTTCATTCATTGTCTTTTCGTGATCTGTATCCGTTAAGGATTTTCTCCGTCTACTTTTATTTTGAATTTTAATTTGCACAAGCTCGTCTGTTGATCCGTCCACTTATAAGCTAAACTATTGAAGCTGACTTATATCGTCATGTTGTCCGTCCACCTTGTGGGCGTTTTAGAGCCGTCTGCTTTATGTACGTACGTAATTTATTCACCGTTTTTGCTATACCGTCCATTTTACAAACACGTAGTATTACTAAACGTTTTGTAGGTCCGTCCGCTTTTCGGACATGTAGAATTATTCACCGTTTTAGGTGCGTAAATATCTCTAATTTTAATTACGGTGATCCGTTCGCTTTGAGACTGATACCGTCTAAATTATGGACTTGTATAATTATCACCGTCTTGGTGATCCGTCCACTTTATGGACATGTAGAATTATTAAACGTTTTGGGTGATCCGTCCACTTTGAGGAGTACACCGTCCAATTTGTGGAAGTGTTGAATTGCGGTGATCCGTCCACTTTGTGGCGGATACACCGTCTAATTTATGGACTTGCATAATTCTCACCGTCTTTGTGATCCGTCCACTTTGTGGAGGCTACACCGTCCAATTTGTGGACTTGTATAACTACTCACCGTTTTGGTGATCCGTCCACATTATGACGCATATACCGTCCACTTTCCGGACTTGTAGAATTTACTCACCGTTTTGGGTGATCCGCCCACTTTGTGGACTTGTATTATTCTCACCGTCTATGTGATCCGTCCACTTTATGGACTTGTAGAATTTCTCACCGTTTTGGGTGATCCGTCCACTTTTGGACTTGTATTATTCTCACCGTTTTGGTGATCCGTCCACTTTATGGACATGTAGAATTCTCACCGTTTTGGTGATCCGTCCACTTTGCGGACATTTTGAATTCTCACCGTTTTGGTGATCCGTCTACTTTGTGGACATGTAGAATTCTCACCGTTTTGGTGATCCGTCCACATTATGGACTTTAAACTAGCATTCGTTAAGTTCGAGGACAATTGTAGTGACATCAAAGTAGAAGAAGATTATAATGGTATCTAATTGCGTAAAGGAAAAGTGCCTGCCCCCTTGGGCTTAAAAAAGGCACGACAGGATTGTAGCAAGAGAAACACATGTTAAAGAAAAAACTTATAAATAGTTATAATAAAAAGCCAAATGGAAAATTGGTTGCCGTTCGCCGTGTTACTATCACTGGTAGTATTTCCTCAAATGCTCCGCATTCCATGGATGCGGTAGCTTCTCCCCCTCCGTAGTCTCCAAGTGGTATGTTCCTTTCCTTTTCCATGCCGTGACTCGGTAAGGTCCTTCCCAGTTGGGGCCAAGCTTTCCCTGTGTAGGGTCTCTAGCTGCACCCATGACCCTCCTGAGTACGAGGTCTCCTACTTGGAAGTCTCTGTGTCGGACCCGGGAGTTGTAATGTCTGGCCATGCGTTCCTGGTATCTTGTGATCCTTTGCTCCGCTGCCGACCTTACCTCATCTATCAGGTCCAGCTGTAGCCTCATTGATTCGTCGTTCCTGCCTTCGTCATGGTTGTGAACCCTGTAACTTGTGAGGCCAACTTCTGCGGGGATGACCGCCTCATTCCCGTATGTCAGTCGAAATGGCGTCTCTCCTGTCGGAGTCCTCGCCGTTGTCCTGTACGCCCACAGTATGCTCGGTAATTCTTCGGGCCATATTCCCTTTGCCCCCTCGAGCCGAGTCTTGATAATCTTTAGCAGGGATCGGTTCGTGACTTCAACCTGGCCATTGGCCTGAGGATGGGCGGGTGATGAGTAGTGGTTTTTTATTCCTAGCTGTGTGCAAAAATCCCGGAAGTGGCTGTTGTCGAACTGCCTCCCATTATCCGAGACAAGGACTCTAGGAATACCAAACCTGCATACGATGGACCGCCAAACAAAACTTCTAACGTTCTTTTCTGTAATGGTGGCCAAGGCTTCCGCTTCTACCCATTTTGTGAAGTAGTCAATACCCACTACCAAGAACTTGAGCTGCCTTACCGCAGTTGGGAAGGGTCCCATGATATCCAGTCTCCATTGTGCGAACGGCCATGGAGCCGTCATAGGGGTCAGTTCCTCAGCTGGCTGTCCGATAAAATTGCTGAACCTCTGGCATTTGTCGCAGCTCTTAACGTACGACTCGGCATCCTTCTACATGGTCGGCCAGTAATACCCAGCTCGTACCAGTTTGTGCACCAACGACCGCGATCCAGAGTGATTCCCGCATATCCCTTCGTGCACTTCCCTCATTACGTAGTCTGCCTCTTCAACCCCGAGGCATCTTAGATAAGGGCGGGAGAATCCTCTCTTGTAAAGAACGTCTCTTATCAAGACGAATCTCGCCGCTTGGACTTTCAGCTTCCTCGCTGCCTCCTTCTCTTGTGGCAGTAACCCGTCCTTCAGGTATGAAGCTATCTGGGTGGTCCAGTTTCTTTCGGAGCGTATCTCCTGCATATTGTCGGGGTCTATTAGTGGATAGAGTTGAACGAAGGAAAGTACATTACCCGGTGTCATCACATGTTCTGCTGAGGCGGCTTTGGCTAGCCGGTCGGCGAGCTCATTTTCTCCCCTGGGGATTTGGACGACCGTCGCTTTTAGTCCGTTGACTCTCGTTCTCACTTGATCAAGATATCTCTTCAACCTTTCCCCCTTGCATTCGTAGTCTCCGTTTACTTGATTGGTCACGACCTGAGAGTCGCAATGGACGGCCACACTTTCAGCTCCGGCGGCTTTGGCTAGGTCGAGTCCTGCCGCCACCGCTTCGTATTCTGCTTCATTGTTGGTAATGGGGAAGTCGAGACGGACCATACATTCGATCTTGTCCCCTTCGGGCGACAGCAACACTATGCCGGCCCCTCCAATTCGCCGATTGGATGACCCGTCGGTGAAGATGCTCCACTTGGGGGGTTTTTCTGCCCCCTTGTCCTCGTCACGCGTAAACTCCGCTATGAAGTCGGCTACAGCTTGTCCTTTAATGGCCACACGCGGACGGTACTTGATATCAAACTCACTCAATTCTATTGCCCACAGTGTCAGTCGACCTGCGGCTTCAGGATTACTCAGTGCCCTTCGCAAGGGCTTGTCGGTCATTACGTTCACGGTGTGGGCTTGAAAGTAATGTTTGAGCTTGCGGGCCGCCGTTATCAATGCGAAAGCGAGTTTCTCCATTGGTTGGTATCTTTCTTCGGCGCCGCGGAGCGCCCGGCTGGCGTAGTATACAGGTTTCTGTGCATTATCCTCTTCTCTAATTAAAGCAGCGCTGACGGCGACAGAGGAGACAGCCAAGTAGAGGAAAAGTTCTTCGCCAGGTTGCGAGGGACTCAATAGGGGTGGTGAGGATAGGTATGCCTTTAGTTCCTCGAACGCTCGCTGACACTCGTCCGTCCACTCGAATGATTTCTTTAATGTGCGGAAAAAGGGCAGGCACTTGTCCGTGGCTCTCGACACGAATCTATTTAACGCCGCTATCTTGCCGTTAAGGCTTTGTATCTCCTTCACATTTCGCGGGGGTGCCATTTCTAGTATGGCTCGGATTTTGTCCGGGTTAGCCTCAATCCCTCTCTGGGATACCATGAAACCTAGGAATTTGCCTGCCGTTACGCCGAATGCGCATTTTCCCGGATTGAGTTTCATGTTGTAAGATCGTAGCGTACCGAACGTCTCCTTAAGATCTTCGAGGTGGTCTTCCTCCTTCTGGCTCTTCACCAGCATGTCGTCGACATAGACTTGAACATTCCTCCCGATCTGCTGCGCGAACATCTTGTTCATTAGCCTTTGGTATGTTGCCCCCGCATTCTTCAGGCCGAATGGCATTACTTTGTAGCAGAATAGTCCTTGGCTGGTTACGAACGAAGTCTTTTCCTGATCGGCCTCGTGCATGCGGATCTGATTATAACCCGAGAAAGCGTCCATGAAGCTTAATAATTGGTGTTGAGCCGTCGAGTCTACTAGGACGTCGACTCTTGGAAGGGGATAGCTATCTTTAGGGCACGCTTTGTTAAGATCCGTGAAATCCACGCACATACGCCACTTACCGCTCGCTTTCTTTACCATCACCACATTCGCCAGCCAATCGGGATAGTAGACTTCCCTGATAAAGCTTGCCTCTTGGAGTTTGCGGACTTCCTCCGCTATTGCTTGGTCTCGTTCCGTTGCGAACACTCTCTTCTTTTGTCGGACGGGTGGAAATGAGGGTAATACATTCAATTTGTGTACCATGACGGAGGGATCGATTCCCGGCATATCGTCATGGCTCCAGGCGAACACATCCTTATTGCTCCTCAGAAAAGCTACGAGCTCTTGACGGATTGCGGGTTTGGCAAGCGTTCCGATCTTGGTTGTTCTGTCCGGATTGGAACTGTCAAGAGTTATCTCCTCCAGCTTCTCTGTTGGTTCCGCCACCGTTCGGTGCTCTTCTATGTTCAAGGCCTGGATTTGGTCTTGCATCTCCATCATAGCGACGTAGCATTCTCGTGCGGCAACTTGGCTTCCGCGTAGCTCTCCTACCCCATACTCCGTTGGGAACTTGATCATTAGGGCGTAAGTTGATGTTGCCGCCTTCCACGAGTTGAGCGTAGGTCGTCCAAGGATAGCATTGTAGGCGGACGAGCAATCGACCACCAAGAATGTCACGTTCCTCGTGATGTGTTGGGGGTAATCTCCTACTGTCACCCGTAACGTTACCGAACCCAGAGGGAATACCTTACTCCCTCTGAAACCAACGAGCGGGGCGTCTGTCGGTATTAGCAGGTCCCTGTCAATCCTCATCTGCTGGAATGCCGGATAGTACAATATGTCGGCCGAGCTGCCGTTGTCGATCAACACTCGGTGCACGTTGTAGTCTCCTGTCCGCACGCTGACGACGAGGGCATCGTCGTGTGGATGGTGTAGGCGTCGTGCATCCTCTTCCGTGAACCCAACAATAGGTTCTTCTCCGTTTGCTATCCTTGGCACTCTGCTCGTCAACTGGACATTCTGTACCATCCGAAAGTATGTTTTGCGAGCCTTCTTTGACGATCCGGCCGCAGCAGTCCCTCCGACTATCATTCTTATGTCTCCAATTGGGGGTCTTGGTCGCTCGTTTTCTCGGCGGAGGTGTTGTTCTTGTGGGGGTTGATCCGTTCTCCCCTTGTTGACGAACTTCTGCAGCTTCCCTTGTCGGATAAGTGCTTCGATTTGCTGCTTCAAGTCGTAGCAATCGGCCGTGTCGTGGCCGTGGTCACGATGAAAGCGGCAATATTTGTCTCTGGACCTTTTGCTGGGGTCACTCTTCAGCTTTCCTGGGAACGTCAGGGACCCTTCGTCCTTAATCTGCATTAGGACTTGGTCAATTGGCTCGTTTAGCGGGGTGAAATTTGCGAACCTTCCGCTCATTGGTTTTGGACGTCTGTCCTCCCTTCGGTCTCCCATCCTTCCTTTCTTCCGCCCCTGGTCCTGTCGGGAATCCTCCGGTCTATCTCTTTTCTTGGGTCTATCTTCTCGCGATAGTAGTGCGTCTTCAGCGTTCATATATTTGGTGGCCCTGTAAAGGGCCTCCGACATGGTCTTGGGGTCGTTTTTGTATAGGGAGAACAAAAACTTACCCCCCTTCAGCCCGTTTGTGAATGCTGCTACCAATATCTTGTCGTCGGCTTCGTCGATCGAGAGTGCTTCTTTGTTGAAGCGTGATATGTAGGCCTTTAACGTCTCCTCTTCCCGTTGCTTGATATTCATTAAACAAGCCGTGGATTTCTTATACCGATGTCCTCCGATGAAATGCGTAGTAAATTGAGCGCTTAGCTCCTTGAAGGTGCTGATGGAGTTGGGCGCTATCCGGCTGAACCAAATCCTCGCTGCGCCCTTCAGGGTTGTAGGAAAGGCCCTGCACATAATCGCGTCTGCCACTCCCTGAAGGTGCATCAGGGTCTTGAAGGTCTCTAAGTGATCTAGAGGGTCCTTGACTCCGTCGTAACTATCCATACTTGGCATACGGAACTTACTTGGCAGGGGGAAGGAGTTGACGGCTGCCGTGAATGGCGAGTCAGTCCGGTTGACAAGGTCGTTAAGATCACTTGACACTCGCCCCTTGAGAGCGCTCATCATCACGTCCATCTACTCCTTCATCGCCTGCATCTCCGCGATGATGGATTGTGGAGCAGTGTCCGTCGGGGAAAGGATGCTTATGTCCCGTCGTACTGGTTTGCTCGGGGCGTTACTCCCCTGTGGTCCATCCTGATTTCTCCTTTCGGCGCTGTTCCCCTCTTGATCCGCTCCTTGGTTATTGACCGCGGCATTCTTTTGGTTCAGCTGCTCTTGTAGGTCGTGGTTTTGCTTGGTGAGGCGCTCCACGGCTGCGGCGAGCGTCCTGACCTGTCTCTCAAGTGCCGTCGTAGGGGCTTCTTCCTGAACGTCATTCGTGGTTGCCATTGAGCGAGTGAGTACCATGTAACTCTTTTGTCTGGGAATCTAGGGAGTACTATACGTCTCTGTTTCCCACAGACGGCGCCAACTGATGACGTTGAGAATTGTCACCAATAAGTCACACCGTACTCGCGAGTCAACGAACCTGCACAACAAGAACGAACGGAAGAAGAACTCTTAGAGAGCACCGGTGTGGTGTCGGCCAAAAGCCCTCCGAAGGTCAAGTCAGAATTCGTCCCTTGAGTTATTTTGAGGCGTTAGAGAGGGTCAAATCATCTTACCTTGATTTGCGTGAATATTACTCCTTTTTATAGTGGTAGAGAGTTGCTTTTCTTCTTAACCTCCAGATCTTTCCAATGTGGGACTTTGATACAATTTCCCTTATTGGATCTTAGGGCTTTTCTAGGCAAATAGAGATTTCGGATCATGGGCCCTTACCATGTCTGTCTGCGATGGGCCTTCAGAGCGCGTGGGCCCATCTTTACAAAGACCAAACAGTACCCATCCGTCAGGCCCATTAAGATAGGCCCATCAGACTAAATTTTACTATCTTCAACTTGGATTTTTGCTCTATATCATTTTTTAATTTTATTACCATATGCTCTATTCCTTTATCTCCGTGTTTATTATTATTATAATATTCAAGAATTGTATTCCACTTATAACTTTCATTTTAATTTTTAATTTTTCAATAACAAAATCTTTGGTTTTGGCATAAAAGATTCATACTAACAGTATGATACTATTACAAGACAAGCAAGGAAAGACCCATCTTGCTAAGCTCTATGTTCCTTTCAAGGATTCTAGGAAACACAATATCAAATACAAGGTAGGATCTTCATGTTTTACTTTTTAATTAGATCTATTTAATTTCATTGTGGTAGTATTATTTTTTGGGGAAGGTGAATTTTTTAGGTATTAAATTCGGTGGGTTTTGTGGGTTCATCGATTGTTTCCGTTGTGGTAAATAGAGATTTGAAGCTCATTATTTTGTTGAGGTAAAAGTTTTTGTAGTTTGACTTTAGTTACTATTATATTCTTTATATTCGTGTATTATTCATGTATTTGTATTTGTGACACTTGGGTACAGATCATCAAAATCCTCTAGAACAAAGCTCTATGTGAAAAATATGTTTTACTCATCTTCTAACCTCTTCCATGACTTCCACTAAATGATAGCAGGATTAATCTAAAACATCGGTATTACATTGCAAGGAGAAAATGGGCAAATGCCCCTTTCAAAAAAAAAATCTAGCATTTTGCCTTCTTTCCCAAACTAATTAGGAAAATGCCCATTTTTTTAAACTCGATTTTCTCAAAATCAAGTTATAAAAAAAAAATAAAAATTCTAGAGCCCTATAGTGGCGTTTTAAAGAGCCTATAGTGACGTTTTAAGGACCTATAGTGGCGTTTTGTAATCCGATCTCCATGAAGTCGAGTTACATGCAATTTTTTTCCTTTTTTTTTACTTATAACTCGACTTCATGGAAATCGGATTACAAAACGCCACTATAAGTCCTTAAAACGTCACTATAGGATCCTTAAAAACGTTATTATAGGGCTTAACTTGATTTTGAGAAAATCTAGTTTCAAATGAGGGGTATTTCCCTAATTAATTTGGGAAAAATGGCAAAATACTGGATTGTTTTTTTGAAAAGGGCAAAAGCCAATTTTTTCCTACATTGCAATTGTGCACAAGAGTTTCATGTTGTGATTAACAAGAAACTGTCGCCTATCATGCAAGCATGTGATTAGTAAAATGCAATATAAAATATAAGCCTTTGATTTTATGTTTTCTTCTACACATAAACATAAATTTTAGAAATCTATATTATTTATGTAATAAATAATGTTAATGTGGTTTTAAAAATTATACATGTTCCTGAATTATGTTCATTTAAATTAATTCGAATTCATGATAAAGTAACCCAATAATTAACAAATTCTTATTAAATTAGGTTTGAATATTTTTTTTATTCTCAATTAAATGTGAGTTAATCACATTCAAGCTCAACAAAAGCCCATCTCTTTTAGCCTCCCTCTACAGTCTACCCCTCCTTTAAACCCTTTTTCTTTCACTCCTACAATGGTTGCCTAATAATTGATTGGACACACTTTAGTGTCGCACATGATCTCACATAGGTCCTCCTCCTCCACAACCATGGGACTTGATTGTAATTTTATTTATTTTATTTTTCTTCTTTAACGTTGTTGCCTCTTACTCTATGATAGTTTTTAAACCCCTTAAAACACAATTGAATTAACTTAGGCCATTAGCCAAGTTGTTACTTAGTCCAATTTAACAAATCTAGGTTATCACAATTACAAAGATCATATCATGCAAAGCAGCAGAAAGATAAATAATACAAGATATGATCACCCAGGAAACCAAACCGGTAAAAACCTGGGGAGGATTTGACCTAGTTATCCTCAAGGTAAACTTGAATCCACTATCTTAAAAGAATCGAAATTCATACAATAAGACTTACAAGCCCCCACACTCGACTTCTTATTGCTACTAACCAGTAGAACTTACTGACACGACCACGTGCAAGTTTCAAATCCACGGACTCCTTCTTTCTTGGATTCACCACCAGATACAAGCACACCCGCTTGTGTTTTCTTTAAACTTCAATGGCAGCAACCGAGTTGATCATCAAGGTGTAGATAATATCTCCTCCTTGAAAACCCTAAATTTGTGTAGAGGAAAGCTCCTCTAGATTTCACAAGAGATTTATACAAACAGCAATATGAGCAACAATACAACTCTCTAGCAACCAAGACTTTAGAGAGGTTTGGGTACAAAACCCTAAAACCAAAAGAGGCACAAAAGGCACTCTAATCTCTCTCTCTTCAGTCTAAAAAACGTGGCTTAGGGTTTCCTTTATATAGTGAGAGAAGTAGATTTGAAACCCTAATCCTTAATGGACTTAAGCTGCTGTTTGGGCCGACTTAAAATTCTGCAGATACGATTTTCGATTGATCGAGCCTGTTCTTCAATCGATCGAACCAGGCAGAATATGAAGTCTTCTTCCTGCAGCTTGTATGTTCTTGAATTTTGACTTGAATCACCTTGAGTATTGTCTAATAAAACCTATAGACTCTAAGATCTATATCTAGACAAGTTTGTGTTCACGATTTGCCAATTGTTCTAAACATTTAGAACCTAACACTCTATATACTTTTAAGTGCTTAAATTTTGCTGGGTTTATGTTTGTGGGTGCTTTTCCTTTGGTTGCCTTTAAACATAATAATTGGAAAATTTGTGATCTTTCGTAATAATAAAAAAAAAAAAAAAATTTAATCTATTTCACTTTCTATAGTACTGTTAACATCTTTATTTATTTATTTATTTTTTATTTGCAAGGCATTCTCACAACTTTGGAGACTTGTACCTTTCTCCTAGCTCATCAAATAACCACTTCATATATATAAAACATTATAGTAAATCCCAAATATTTTACTCCACCTCTTCTCCATTTTAATTAATCAAAATTATAGAGGTTTTTGAGCTTATTGATAGGTTAATAGACATTTACTTTAATAATTTTCTATGATGGATTACCAATGGATTTGTTGTTTAATTCATCTCTTACAATGTTCAAATATAAAGTTGTTGAGGATGAAGGAGATAATGTTGTTCAACATATTCCAGCATGTGACAAAAAACCAAAATCTGAATTAGTACTACAAACTACGTTGTCATTGGTAGAAATTAAAGCATTGGAAGGCTCATGAGGAGTACAGGTTTTCTTTATCTTGAATTATTTCAAATACATCTTTATTATGTAAACTAAAACTAATCCAATAAATGATTTTGTAGGAAAGGTTTCTTATTTGCTACGCTAATATTGTAAACATAGAAGCAGCAATTGGGTGGAATTATACATCATGTCAGCTTTGCAAATAAAAAGTAAAGCGGCAAAATAATATGTTTTTGTGCTAAGTGACCAAATTAATCATTACTTATATTATATAGCTATGAAAATGATTGCATAGGAAACCAAAATGATAATTGCTTTAATTATAGATGTAAAAATAACATTATTACATTTTTTATATTCAATTAAATCCAAGTGAAAGATGACAACTTCTTTTGTTCGTTTTGATAAAGAAGTAGAAAAAATAATTCAGAAAATTGCTCTAAAACTTTCTTCAAAAGTATCTAATCTAAATTCTTAACCATTTCCAATTTTAGTTTAACTATTCAAATTTTCAATATCTTTCATCTAATGGTCGTATATGTTTAAGCAAAGTGCAAGAAACTGACAAAACAATAAGCTCTTACCATGAAACAAAGGCCAAAACCAAAATATCAAATTATGGTAAATAATCAATCATAGAAACATTATGACAAACATATAGAGAGCAACTCCATCAATCACCATTAATATGAACTGTGCAACAATCTAATTGAATTCCAAAAAAAGCAAAATATGTATGAGTAGTTTTAAAATGATAAAATCTTGAATATATCCATGTCATAAATAAATTACATGAACTAATGTTCTATATGTTTAATAACTCATACCACCACTACAATTGACAAGTCACGTGCATAAGCACAGGGTTATATATTAGTATATATTAATAACCAAAACTGAGGGAAAATTTAACTAGATTTCAAATTGAAATTCAATTGGAGTCTAATTTTGTGCCATTTGTTTCATCTAATCTAAGTTTTTAAATTTTTGTGCTAAGTGAATTGATTTAGTGTTAAAATTGGATTTAAATTAGAATTTAATTTTATGCCACATGTCCCATCTAATATATATATTTTTAAATTTTTGTATTAAGTAAGTTAATTTAGTGAAGAAAACGAGGAGTCCAATATAAATAAACCTAGCTTTTATATATATATATATATATATATATAAACCAAAACTTAGAGAAAATTTAATTAGAATAAAAATTAGATTTTGCCTTTGTTAACTTTTCATACAAATTAAATTGTTTAGGTTTTTTCTGTTATTTTATTTTTTTGAACTAATGACTATAATTTTTTATACTTTTTCTATTTAGATATTTTGTATGTGAAGATCTTGAATGTAATAAATTATAATTGAGTTAAACAATTCCATGTATCTATCGTCATTCAATTTAGGAGATACTATTGAACCAATTTTTTTATTTTGTGTTTTATTTAGTACAATTTAACAAACAGTGGTAATGGATTGATATTAACACTCCGTTTGTTTCGATGGAAAACAATGTATAAAGATAATTTTTCGTATTTTTCAGTGTTTGGTAGTATTAGAAAAAATCAGTCAAAGGAAACAATCTTTGGTTAACATAAAAAATACAGCTTATTTTCAGAGAGTGTTTTCCACTATTTTTTTTTTTTTTTTTTTGGAAAAATAACTCTATCTCACAGTCACAGCAAGCTAAATAAGGGAAGTAAGGGAAAAAAAAAAAAAAAACCAACTCATTTAAGGTTACTACTAAACATAAGAAAATGAGATTGTTTTATAGAAAACATTTTTTGAAAAATAACTCATCTTCTAGAAAAATATTATTGCCAAAACAAACAAAGCATATATATGTAGTGTTCAATAGTAATTTTTAAAATTATATACATAATAGTAGTGTAATGAGAAACTTGGCATAACTAATTTCATTAAAATTACAAGAAAAAATCATTTTAGTACCTCTAAATGTCCTGGTCGAATTAATGTCATATATATTTAATAACTCAAACTGACATCAATAGCACTGTTACAAATCGTAACCTAATAATTTATCTCATTTTCAAATTTTCCTCTTTTACTATCGTACTACCGAACCCTCAAAAAGATAATTAAGTACGATTGGGGGGTTGTAGATAAGTACGATTAGGGGTTGTTGGCCTAGAAATTATCGCACGTTCTGGAAGTATGAGAGAATCATACGTTACAAAGCTAATTAGCGTACGTTACAAAGCTAACACACAATAAATAGCCTCACCATGCCTCAGTCTTCTTCACTTCTCAATTCTCATAGAAACCTTTGTGATCAAAGAGTGAGTGAGAAATACAATCCTTCTATATAGATATCTGTAGGTAGGTAAACTCCAATGGAGGAGAATAGAGAAATTCTCATATTCTCAAACAAGAAGAGAATCAAACAGCAGCATCAACAGAAAAGTTTGTGCTCACAGCGAATCAGCGAATTACCAGATTTCCACATTATGACTCACCTTCAAAGTAAGCAATTTCTTTCTTCTTATCACAAACACAAACACATATCTTTATACGCACAAATGGTTTCATATATATATATATGTGCGTGTGTGATGGGATATCATAGGTACATGAATGTTGCTATTAATTTCTGATGTTATGTGCTTTTGAATTTTGGTTTCAGTTCCTAGAAGATTCATGGATGCAGCCAGATGAGGTGGGGTTGTATAACCAATGGTATAGATCTTACCCTTTTTTTTTATTCTAAAGCTTATGATATATTAATTTTAATAAAAAAGTTTTTTTTTTTTTTTTTCCATCTATGTATATCTATAATTCAATTTAATAAATCGATCTTATGGTACATAAATGATAAACCCTAGATTATTTTGATATTTTTCACTGTTTTGAATTATGCTTTGGCTTTTCGGGTGGTTGTTTCCTTAGATCTGCACATAATTAACATTAGCATATAACATGAACAACCAACTAAAAATTCCGAATCTACTATTTTTTAATTTTTTTAGATCGGTCGTGTATTTTATGCCAAATATCTTTTTTCAATGCCAATAAAGTTTTGGATTTTTTTTTTTTTCTTTTACGTAATGTTGTTTAATTTCAGTTACTAAAGACTACAACTTAAAGAATTTCTTGTGATTCGATGTACCTTTTGTGTTAATTTATTTTATTGTTTATTTGCTGAAAGTTCGTTAAAATACCGTTGTACCTAAAAAACATTAAGGCTATTAAAAACTTTCATAGGCAAATAAGCTATTTTTTTTAATATAAAAAATTGATGGCAACAACATATTTTTCAGTAATTCTTAAAATGTCTTACAAGGCATGTATCTGTTAAAGCAACAAATTATAATCTACTAGATCTATCTAGATACTACTTCATAATGTCTAATACTTCCTCATTAACTACTCAATAATCTCAATTATCGCATAAATTTTCTTTTATCTATATATGAAATATGAAAGTATCAAATATTCAGGATGTGCTTACATATTTTTTCTTTATCAGCTTTGTGTTGATTACGAGATGCAATTAAGGAATCAACATGAAAGCATTGGTTAACACTGGATTGAACATAGCGTCAAAGAGCTTGAACTCTGCTTCTCAAAAGGAAAACAGTTCAGCATCTTTGATCAGAATGGTTGGTAGTGATGCTTGCACGTTCAGATGCCCAAGATATCCCAAGAAGATTTCTAGTGCAGAAATAAAAGATAACTACTGACCATATATCTATTTCTTCCAGTGGGCCATATGAAGCGGGTGAACAATATCACTATCTTTTTGTTGTTGCAGTTGTTTTTGTGTGGTGAACAATATCACTATCAGATAATGTGTACAGTACGCTTAATTACTACAGATTATAGGAGCCTCAAACCATTGATTGTACATGTTAGTTGTCTCATACAAGTCAGATCAGTGATTACCAGATGTCTGTTATTATTTTTCATTGCATCGTGTAGTTTTACTGTCTCTTTATTTATTATTATGAAATGAACAACACATTGTATTTAGAAAGTAAGATCATGAATGTCAAAGCCTGAATTTTATGGAATTGTTATTGCATGTGGAGAGTTGAAAAAATAGATCCTGCTTAATCACAACAGCATTGACTTTACGTACAACAAATTTTGGTAAGTTTGTTACAAGATTCATTCAGTAATAGAATTGAACAGATAAATTTTTATTAAATTCTAATCTTAATTTAAGTACTAATCTATAGTTTCTTTTTAAACCCTATCGTACTTGAATTACTTTGGTTTACTGTTGTTGTGAGGCTAATTGGACATTTGAAGTAATCATGAAACTTTTGGCTGAATCAAATAATTTTGATACTTGTCACTCAGATTTTACTTTCTATATCAAAGCATTTTAAATTCAATCTTCATTTCAGTCTGATAGTAAATATATGGGTTTTTAGAGCTTCGGACAATGCTTTGTTTCAATGAAAAGTAGAAGTAGGTTTGGAGCTAGAAGGCTTTATTTATTAAAATCTTGGATGATATTTTGGGGACAAAAATAGAATCTAAAGCTTTGGAAAATGCTTAATTTCCATATCATAACATTTTTCGTTCCAGTAGAATGAGTCGAGTTTATATATACTACCTATTTGTAGTGCTGTTTTCCCTCAAAAGAAAAGAAAAGAAGATATGTAATCAAAAGACCTTGCCAAACTTAGAAAGAAGATAAAAATAACAATTATTGCCTGTCATTTCTAAAAGGACCCCAAGGGAAGGTTTTTAAAGTAGCTTGTGTGGCAGGGAGATGGATGCTTGAGAGGTTCTAGAAGTACTTTTGTGTTTGTGCTACAAGGTTCACTTGGTCCAAATATTTCAAATATGGTCACACTGGTAGTGTGGTTTACACATCTTGTGGTACACTGCTTGAACCTAGTCATTGGATGTGGTTATGGTGATTAACCTGCAACTTTACATAGCATGTTAGCAGTTTTGAGCGTAATCTTTCCAAGTTTCACGAAAGTAATCAATTTTTCTTCTTCAATTTTCGAATTTTCTATAATGACATTTCATATTGGTTTGGATATAGTTTTGGTAAAATGGCTGCTGGTGCCAAAGTTTCACAAAAGTCAGAGAATTTTTTCTCCCAATTTTTCGCTTGTTCTAAAATGCAGACCATTTTTTTTGCCATAATGGTTTTAATATAGTTTGGTAAAATGGCTGCTGGTGCCAATGATTGCTTGACACCAGGAGATTGTCTCAGTGAATAAACACATGCAAGTTTAGGAAACAACGTCATTGTTAAATTGGTGAACAATTTTGTACACGTGTGTTCGGGAGATAATATTCTTTTTTGCTTTGACATCAAATGGAAGTTTTAACTTATTTGATTAGTTAATGAAAATCTCTCTTTCATTATTTGAATGTCTGGAATGCAATGATTGGCAATGTCAAATGAAGTCTTATTATTGTCAAAAAAGAAGGAATCTTATGGCACTTGTATTATGTATTATTGTGAACACCTAGTGTTCATTTATAGTTTCATGCATTTCTATAAAGTGTGAAGTGCACATTAATTTAAACTATGCTGTGTAATTTAGTAATCTACAATCATCTTCCTAGTGAAAATTGTGCCTTATTTGAAGAACTGTATATTATTGCATGCACCGAAAGCAGAATAAAGATATCGATTATATGGAACCTTGGTTTATTTTATCAGATTCAAGTGTATTTTTGCTTTTTTATGAAGAACATATTTGACTTGGTACAACAGTTATGGACAGTTCTCTGTAATGATGTTGCATTCTGCATTATTGTGACTGATTTGGACTATAATTATAACCCATCATTTCAAATGGCATATAATTTTCCTATTTTAGCATACTATAACAACTGAAACTCATGCTGGCCTCTTTGTTTCTCTAATCTTTCGGGTATGCATAATGATGCTGACAGTAGATCAGGCGTTAATTGATGCAGAAAGATCAGTAAGACAAGACCATATTGTTGTTCTGAAGAAACATGGTAAAATCAGTTTCAAAGAGATCCTGTTTGCCTGAAAACATGTGATATGCATGGCTCTGGTGAGTTATCAATTTTGAGATTAATATAATTTCTCTTGCATGCAGGCCTCAAATACCCCCCCCCCCCCCCAACCTTTTATTTGCACTTCTTATATAGGATTGGCTAGCATAAGAGTAATATATATTGGTAATACTTTTCAGTATCAGCTTCATTGTTGAATTGCACTTTACTTCTTCATGTTCTCCTGTAGAAACCTGAACATATCGTGCCCTTTCTGTACTCTTCTTGCTGTCTTGTGGCCGTTACGAGTCAATTAAGCATACATCAACCTTGTTCGCAACATGGCATACTACAATATCAGTGCTTGCTCTTGAGAATGAGTTCCAAATGGATAATGCCATATTCTAGATTGGGCATCCTTCTTAATTATTTAGCAGTTTAAATCCATGATCATTTCAACTTTATTTGACTGAGTAATTGATATTTTTATTTCTTATATTTTTTATTATATTCACATCTCTTTATTGTTTGCATGGAATCTTTTGGTGAGTTATTGTGTAATCTGAAAATATTCCATTTAGGGGGTGAGTTTTTATATAATCAATTATTATTGGAGTCAGAATACCAAATATAATATTTTCGGTTAGGAAAAAAAAAAGAAAAGAAAAAAGACAAACCTCTGCATTGATTCTTAAGGGAAAACCTATTCCTTTAGATAACTAAAAAATTGGGTAGAGTATAGAGGGTATAGCTTCCTAATTTTGTTTTTTGTTTATATTGGTCTGTGCAAGAATTTCTATCAATGTTGTAGCTGGAACTTGTAATAAATTCAACATAAGAATAATTATACCTTAGATCTGGATATGCCATGGATAGTTCCTCCCACCATAGATATGTTTTGGAATGTTAAGAGGGGGCAAGCCCCTAGGAAGTACTAATCTCGTGTGTATGGTATTGCTGTTGTTTATACCAGAAATTTATTCCAACTGTCACTAGTTTTTTAAATAAAGCTTGGGCATGAAACTGACCAAAGGAGTTCATTTTCCCAATGAGACAATGTAGAAAGATTAAGTCACATCAGGTTCTGAAAGTGGAGCAGCTTTAACTTTTAACTTGTCATACTTTTGGATTATGAATGTAATTCTTGTAATTGGTTTATTTATCAAAAATGAAAAACAGAATATCTTGTATTGGTGTCAGTTAGGTATGCTGGGCAAGCTAAAGTAAGGTCGGAGAGAGAGAGATTTTGTATTTAAGTGTTTTCGAATTGAGGTACGTTCAGCGGTTGCTTCAAAGTAGTAACCTATTTCATTCTCCGATTAACATCTCATAAAATTATGCTTTTTTTGCTCATACACTTGTTAATCTCCCCAAAGTAGTTTTCAACCTTACTAAAGTCTTAGTAAGCACACAATATTCATAATCAAAATAATGAAACAAATATAGAAAACATTGTAAAATAAATACACATGTGAAAGTCTTGGCACACATTTGCAACAAAGAAGTTGAAAAAAGTGAGAGAATGATTTATAAGATATGTTATATGCTATTAATATTAAGTTAAAATTCTTATATTTGCGATTTCAATATAACAAATCAACGTAATCATTGGTGACAACTCTTTGTAGCCTTAGCAGGATTTAAAGATTCACTAATTCAGTAAATATGAAAATTAATGTTGATATTCTATATAATAGAAAGATTGTCTTAAAACTGTGTTTTCTAGTTTCTAAGGTGATTTTCCATAAAATAAGTTGGATATAGTAATTAGAGTGTTATTGGTGAGAGGCATACATATAACTTCTAAATCCAACCTGATTGCCTTTATTTTTGCCTATGATTTTGTGTTGGATTGTTGATGACTACTGCTTTTATAATAAATCAAGTTTATGCTTGGCTTGAATAAGCCTTACATGTACCACACGGAAGAATAACCCATTGATAGTCAGTTAGCTTTCTTGTCTTGTAATACAAAGCCAATATATCACCTAGTCCTATTTGGTTTGAGTTGTCTCCACAGAATGTCTCCTAACCAGCTCTATGTTTTCTCTGTGAGCCATTCTCTGTAATTTGGCAAAAGATAGCACATTGCATGTTTTTGAGGTTTAGGTTTTGTAAGAGTTTTGCACCACTCTTTCCTTTTCCTTATTTCTCTGTGAAACTTTCTATTCAACACCATCGCCTGTGGACATAGGTCTAAAGTCAAACCATGTAAATCTTTGTGGTCCATATGCAATTTTTTATTCTACGTTTCTATTTATTTTCCGCGCATGACACCTCTAAAATTGATTACACTCACAGAAATGGTATCAGGGCCTTCATTATCTCAAAACAATCTTCCCAAACAAAATTTTAAAAACATGCCATAGGATATTATTCGATAGAGCTATGTCCAAGTAAAGTTCATGACCAAGTAATAGTGCATTGCTATTATTATTTTGGCTAGTTAGCTTCTTTATGAATATTTTGATTAAGTTGCTACAGATTATTTTGAGTGCCTGTGACCTTTTCCCCCTTGTTCTCTCCCTGTTTGATTTCCCATATCACGCAGGGTTAAGCCATGGATTTTGGCATAATAATACCTAGAGAGAGCTGGTGGCAAAAGGTCACAGGCATTAAAAATCATGTGCATATTGCATAGCAACAGTGACCAACAGGACATTGCAGGACATAGGGGGGGTCAGCCATCATTTGTGGAGCTATGTCAATCAATGTCTAGTTGGTTTGGAATATCAATCGCACCATAGAAATGTATTAGGGCACTAAAAAGATGACTACAGCATCAAAGGAACCCATGTTTTGATAAATGCTATGCACCTCTCAAAAAAATGTTTTGATGAATGCTTTGCAGTTGGCCTTATTATCTTCTAACTTGGCCCACTCAACTAACCAAATGCAGATTCCTAAACTATAACAATTGGCCATATATATATATAGAGAGAGAGAGAGAGACTTATATGGGAATTATATAGGGTAAGATATCAAAGGAATTTAAGAAGGCAACTTTCTGCTTCTTTTCTTAAATCTCTGTCAAAGCATACAGGTATGTAAAACCACCCGCGCTTAATATTTGGTTCATTGTAATCTCTTCGTTGTCCATGATCTCATATATATTCCAGTACTCAAGTCACAGATTCATTAAGCACTATATCTCTTCAAATACAAAAGTTTTGAAACTTAATAGGTTTTGTAAACACTGATTTTGTATTTTCTTTGCATAGTTGGAAGGTCATAGCTGTGAGTGAGGGAAGCATGAAGAATGTGTCCTGTGAAATTTTGCAAAGAGTAGACCTTTACATCTTGCTTCTAGCTGAATATTCTTTGAATAGATTCTAGTGCATGTGTCCTGTTCTGTTGAATTGTAAAGTGTACTGCAGCCCAATGTTAGTGAGTTCTATAAGTCCTTTGTAATATGCTCTGGTTACTATGTTAATTTTTTAAACTATTATGCCATGTGTTGACTGCTCCACAGCAGACTTGCTTGCATGGAACGTAGTAGTTTTTTTTTTATCTTTCTTGCAGAGGTATGATGTCTATTTTCATTCATCAAAGTGTAGGAAAGGACTTGGGATGCGTTTAAATTTTACAACCATGTGAGTTGATTTCTTGATTTGTTCTAGAGGTTGTTGAACTCATGCTCAAAACTTCATTCATTGTGGAATATGTTCTCAATATAATTTATACTATCAAAAATTGTGGAATATGTTTTTAATATCTATTTCTGTGGACTGCATTACTATTTCTAAGAAAACTGTTATAGAAGTATGTTGCCAATTACAGAAACCCCATTCTTTATTCTAAATCAAATGGACGTATTCAAGGCTATCCAACTTTAGTGAGTATTGGTGTCTTTCATGGTTAAATGATAGATATACTTCTAACACTTGTTTTCTCAGTCACAAGTCTACACTACATGGGTTCAGACCAACTTGGATGATAAGTTGATATATGCCAATTTAGTCGAGTGTGTTTTTTTTTTTTTGTTTTTTTTGAGAGAATGTATAAAATAACTTTAATTAAACAAATCCTGCATCCATGGTGAAAAAAAGGCAAGTTTATGGACTGAGTTTAGTTGAACAGAATGGGGAGAAAAAAGAGAATGTTTTCCCCTGAAGCTACAACTTTAATTTCTTTTAAAGAGGAAAAAAAGTAGATCCATGATCTTTATATCTCTTGTATATATAAAATGAGACCAGTACCCTCCATTATAGCTTTCTGTACAAAAGCTTAAGGTTGATAATCTAAGAGTTCAGGTAGGTTTTTGCCTTTGTCATATAAAGTTCAATCAATCATATTTCCATAGATTTCAACTAGTGTTTTTGAATTTGAAACTAAATAAATACCAAAAATTTCACTGTGGACGATATAGGAAACTTAAAAATTATCTTGTGTCAACTGTGGTGCCACATATAGTAAGATGCTACATATGAACGTTCAATATACTGTTATTGATATTTAGAGAAATTTCGAGCTTTCAATTTGTCACAAAACAATTTTATATCCCAATTCATTTATTTGTTAACCATGATTGATTATATAATTTTGAAGAGTGATAGAATTTAGGCCAATGCTGAAGAATGAGGGTGACGAATAGTCTTTCGGAATCTATTTGTTTCACAGGCAGGCCATGAATATGAAAGCCAGAGGCGGGACAGCCGGTGCAGTGCAGTGTACATGGAAGGTGAAAAGGATGTAATTTGTACTCAACAAATTGATTCCCACAGGATATTGCAGTCTCTTTTTCAGCTGTGGAATTCAGCTGGAATACCATGCATTACAACTGGTGTAACGACATTATTTATTTCTTTTCCATTAAGGAATTCTTCACCTTATTTTTCAATAAGAAATTTTATGGTCCGTACAATATGTGATCATCCTTAAATGGCTGGTGGACTAACAATTTCGCAAAAGCTTGGGGAAAGCCATGAGGCAACTCACATAGCATTGCTATAAATACATTATTCCTCTGTGAGATATCCAGCATGAAATCAAGGGTTTCCTTTCATTTCCTTATTTTCTTATTTCATACCGAAGCCCTTGTGCATGGCAGATGGAGACTCCAAGAAATGTTTTTAGAGAGAGAGAGAGAGAGAGAGAGAGAGAGAGAGAATCATTTAAAATGTCTGTGTTCAAGAGGCTTTTGTATCACAATGGCTTCCCATCTTATCCAAACAGTGATGTAATAGACCTTAAACAAACAAGCGTGTGCACTTTCTTCAGGTCTTACATCTATGCTTTACATATTTACTATTGGCTTGATTCATAAATTAAACAGTGACGAACAGTAAGGTTATATGCGGCCATATGTGCCTCCTTTCAGTTGTATTAGTCGTAAACATCTTGTTCTTCTGATGGCAGAATCTATCACATCTTCCTAAATTTCCCTTAGGATAAAAGAATTGTTCCAGAATGCTGACAACTGCCAACATGTAGCCAAATATGACATTATACATAATCATAGCTTTTATTTGACTTTATTGAGTTAATTTCAGGGAATATGATCCATCACGCTTGCCGCATGGAACACTTTTCCCCCATGTTTGCATGGCACATAGTGTCTCTTCAGCCAAGGGAGAGATTGGTGGTATTGCTTGCAGAAAAGAGCAACGATCACTCCAAATATCCTGCTGGAACATTATGTACCTGCATTTGTGGCTGGAACATCATGTACCTGCATACGAAGCCTCAAAGAAGATGCCCAGCAATTTTGTTATAAGCTTAGCCATGAGGAACTATCCTCTGTAAAGAAGTAAGGCTTCTATTTAAGTCTTCTAGAAATTATAATTGACTAACTATCCTCTAGTCATCTTGCTAGTATTTTTCTTTGGGTCATTCATAGCCATACAGGAAGCATGATGCAGTGATCAAAGTTTCTGAAGAGTGTATGGTATTTAGAGTTCATATTTATTCTGCTACAATGTATGCCCCAAGAGGATGAGTAGGAATCAGTGATTTACACACACACACACTTTTGAACTAAAATTGTGACTTGGAGTCATGATTTTTGTGCATAAGTGGTGTGTGTACGATATGTGTAAATGGGTGTGTGTAATGGACATTACCCTAGTGCAATTACCTCATTCACCTCTTACAAAAAGTTTTTTACTTTTTTTCTTCTTCACTTTTTAACTTTTAACTTTTTTGTTTTTATAATCTTTTTTAACTCTTAATCTCAACCATCGAGAGTAATTGCACATCGGCAATCCATGGTAGAAAAAGAGTAAGAATATTTTAAACTACTCTTTAAAAAATCTTAAAGGCATATAAGGATATTTAATATATATATATATATATATATATAGTGTGTTAGAAATCAATTACAACCAACACAATCCCAAAAAATTGAAATACCACATCCAATATTCAAATCTACCCAACTAAATTTTAACTTCGTTGTATATTTTAGTCACGATTTTTTACAAAATTTCCTAATAATTTCCCTACTTTTTTTATTATTTTAAAAACCTACTTTTTTTAATATATATATATATATATATATATATATATGATGTAAGGAGCTCTAAAAGAAGATAAAACAATAGTGGGAAGATGGGATCAGAGATATGAATTTGAAACTTTTATCTTGGAATAATGGAAAGAGACTAGATGACAGGTCGAAATGATTGAGTGAGGAACTTGCTCAAATGGTAAAAGGCAAATTTGGTGTTTTTCCAAGAAACCAAATTAGGTTTTATTGTGCTACCATATTAATTAATTAATTCACACAAAGAATTCAGGAAAATAATTTTTGCGTATAAACTTAAGAAATTCTATGTAATGAAGCAATGCTTCAGTATAAGTCTTCTAGACACTTAATGTATGGCACATAACAATTGTACCTAAGTTTTATTTTATGCTCAATACTACTTTATGAGTATTTTTCAACCAATGATAATTAAGCTTTGATATTTATAGAATAAAGTTCCCAAATATTATTCAAAAAATAACAATTTTTCCCTTGAAAGTTCAATTCAACTTGAATTTTGTGTTAGGTCAAGTTTTAAATTATGCCATGTTGTAAAATCACTTTTTTAACCCTAGACTTGTGAAACGATGGTTTTGTCCCCACCTAGGGATTTTGAATCAGAGAATTGAATTTTTACTCTTGGGGATTTAGAACCTAGTTGTACCAAATAATTAATTTCAAAGCCAAGAATATTTAGTTAACCAATAATGCAGTGGCGGAGCTAGGAACTTGACTTTGGGGGGGGGGGGCAGGGGTGGGGGTGAACAAAAAAATAAGATGTTTATTTATTTATTTATTATAAAAAAGAACATTCAATTTTTTTTCTCTCTATATACAATAATTAAAATTAATAATGTTACCATTTTTCTTTCTTCTTAAGAATGAATCAATAAATTTTAACCTTTCCATAAACGTAGATTTCCAAATAAATTGTATCTCATTAAGCATAATGACTAAGATAAGGTTGCTAATTAAAAAGAGTAGAAAACAAACACTTCATGCATACAAAAATATAATCAAATATGAAATATGAAACATCAGATTATACATTATACTATTATTTTATTTATATTATATATATTATCAATTTCATAAATAGTATATTATATTTATATATTATTAATAAAATTTTTAATTTAATGATAAATAACAAGTAGAAGAAAGAAAGGTCAAATCTGCTTTTGCTTTTGAAGACAAGTTGAGGTGTAAACCATACACTTGTAGGTCTTGGAAAAATTAGCCCATGTTTGGATGTTTTTTTTTTGTCACTCAATTTCCGTCACTCATCACTCATTACTCTAAAATACCATGTTTGTTTGGCATCATCACTCACTTCCCATCACTCAATATTTTTTACATTAAGTTATGAGTTATGGAAATTGAAAACAGTTAAAATGTGTTTTCAGTTCCCATAACTCATAACTCAAAAATTAGATAATTGAGTGATGAAAATAGAGTTATGGACTTCCCAAACAACCTTTTTGTTATGAGTCCCACCATTTTTAAGTTATGAGTTATGGAAACTGAGAATTGAGTTATAATCTCAAATTTGTAAAAAAATCTTGTCTTGGAATTTGGGATGAAAGAGTAAAGCAAGAACAAAAAAATAGCAAACCAAACCAACTCTCAGAGAGAGAGAGAGAGAGAGAGAGAGAGAGAGAGAGAGAGAGAGAGAGAGAGAGAGAGAGAGAGAGAGAGAGAGAGAGAGAGAGAGAGAGAGAGAGAGAGAGTCAAAACTCATATGCAAATATGTAGGAGTCTAGTGGTGTGATTGTGTGACTATAAAGCCATGTAATTTATTGAGTACAAAGAAGGAAACCTTTCTGCCAAACTCCAAAGTAAGTCGTAGGGGTTTTTCAATGTGGTTAGAGAGCAAAAAATTAGATTTTTTTGGTTCTCTTTTTTCTTTTCGATTGTTAAAACAATCTTGTGTTTATCATCAGTGTTTGATTGTCCAATTAATTAGTTTAGTGATAAATTGTACATAATTGTAATCCTATTTAAATGAATCTAAAATGTATTCATAAATATATATTAAAAAAAATTAACCGGAAGGGCCATAATCATGGAGAACTATTATACTTTTTTTTTTCGTTTTTTTTTTTTAATACAAGGGATAAATTCTACTCTAACCTAATCTATGTGTATATGTATGTGAAGTTCTCTCCTGAAAACTTAAACCCTGCCCTTACCCCCCATATCTTATAAGTACTTATACTTATGAAATGACCATCGCACGGTGTACGATAGTATTACTTTTTTTTTTTTTTTCCTTAAGAAGAGATAACTCTTATATTGATATATATATATATATATATATTTATATATTTATATATTTATAGTATCTATCGATTTTTTTAAAAAAAATTTGGGGGGAGGGGGGTGGGGCCAAGGCCCCCTTCAATCCCTATATGGCTTCACCACTGCAATTATGATAAAGTGATTCAAACCTTGGCTAAACAATTACATAACCATATTGCAAAAAATAAAAATAAAAAGTAAACATAGTGGAAATTAAATGAGACATATGGTCATGAAGAGAAAAAGCTAGAAGAGAAAAATCTCTAATGATTTATCCACAAACCTAAAGGAAACAAATCAACTATAAAAATACAATAAAATAAAATAAAAGAGAAGAAGATTACATCATTTTTTTTTTTAGGAACCAAGATTACAACATATTTTTCCCTAAATCTATTGCTAACTCAAGTAAACTTATTGATGCAACCACACACAACCAAGGACTCTTTATGGACTTTATTCGAACGTAAACATGCTCACACCTTTAAGAACCTTTTTGAAGCTTTTTCGTAGCAACTTTTCTGTTTACTCATTGCAACAACTTCAACTTGATCAACAAATCTTGAATAATCTTAAAACCTCGATCACAGAGTGATGCTTTGTGAGAACTTGGTTAACCCTCACCTTAAGTGTGCAATACACATCTCTCAAAAGTATCATATCCTGTCCTCTAGGTTTCCTTTTATAACTTAAAGTGGAATCCACGAAACCTTAAAGTTTCAAACCTTAAAAATCCTGATTAGGCTGAATCAGGCCGCATGATTCTCTCAATGGCTCGACTTTAGTAAACTATGTGTCAAGATCTCAATCGATCTACTATGTGTCAAGATCTCATAACTTGCAATCTCTTGTGTGCAGACATGGGCACATGTCTTGGATTTCAAATAAACTTACAAGACACAAGGTTGCTCACAATTTGCCAACCTAATACTATGAACCTAATGTTTACCTTTTACAAAATACAAAATTTACTTATTATTTAAAATCTTAAATTACATGATATAGGTATAAAAGGTAACATAATTTTTTATTATGTCACGTATCCAGCGGCACATGAACCGTAAATCTAAAAGGTAAGATATACACACGTATATACGGACTATATAATTTATATTTTATTTGAGAAGAAAAAAAAAGTAAGATAATTAATTATTATTTTTTAAAAATTGTAAGAAATGTTTTTAAAAAAACTTTTAAAGGTACTATTTTTAAATCTTGTACTACCGAATTCTCAAAAAGATAAGTACAATTGGTGGTTGGCCTAGAAATTATCGTACTTTCTCGAAGTATGAGAAGCATACGTTACATACCCAGATATACGTTACAAACCTACCACAATATAAGTCGCCTCACCATGCTCTGATCTTCTTCACATCTCAATTCTCATAGAAACCCTTGTGATCAAAGAGAGAGTGAGAAATATAGAAATCTGTAGTTAAACTCCAATGGAGGAGAATAGAGAAATTCTCATATTCACAAACAAGAAGAGAATCAAACAGCAGCATGAACAGAAAAGTTTGTGCTCACAACGAATCAGCGAATTACCAGATTTCCACAGTATGACTCACCTTCAAAGTAAGCAATATCTTTCCTCCTATCACAATCACAAACACATATCTTTATACAAATGGTTTCATATATGTGATGGAATATATCATATATATATATATATATGTACATGCATGTTTTGCTATAATTTTCTAATGGTATGTGCTTTGTAACTTTGGATGCAGTTCCTAGAGCATTCATGAATGCAGCCAGATGAGGTGGGAGTGTGTAACCAATGGTATAGATCTTACCCTTTTTTCTTATTCTCTTTTGGTTCCTTTATTCTAAAGCTTATGATATATTAATTTAATTTTTTTTTTCATCTATGTAAATCTATAATTCATTTTAATTGTGTTTCTCATCTATGTAAATCCACAATTCATTTTAATTGTTTTTCACTGTTTTGAATTATGCTTTGGCTTTTCGGGTGGTTGTCTCCTTATATCTGCACTTAATTAGAATATAATTAATATGAACAACCAACTACAAAATCCTAATCTACCATTTTATTTTATGCCAAATAAAATCTTTTGACAAGTTTTCAATGCCGATAAAGTTTTGGAATTTTTTTCCTTTTACTTAACGTTGTTTAATTTCAGTGACTAAAGACTACAACTTTAGAAATTTCTTGTGATTTCATGTACCTTTTGTTAATTTCTTATTGTTTATTTGCTGAAAGTTGGTTAAAATACCGTTGTACATAAATGTTAATTTTTTATTGTTTATTTGCTGAAAGTTAGTTAAAATACCGTTGTACGTAAAGAACATTGAGGATATAAAAAACTTTCAAAGGCGAGTAAGCTAATTTTTTTTAAAATTTTTAAAAGCTGATGGTAAACAACATATTTTTCAAAATTCATAAATGTCTTATAAGACTTGTATCTGTTAAAGCAACATTAAAAAAAGAAAAGAAAAAAAAGAATCTTAATTGTAATCTACTTGATCTATCTAGATAGTACTTCATAATGTCTAGTACATCCCCATTAACAACCTAATAGTCTCAACTATCACATAAATTTTCCTTTACTTATATATGAAAGTATCAAATATTCAGGATGTGCTTACATATTTTTTCTTTTATCAGCTTTGCGTTGTTTAAGATCTGTCCTTAATGACATCCAAGAAACAAAAAGGAAAATGATTAGATGTAATTAAGGAAATAACATGAAAGCATTGGTTCACTTTAACCTGCACATGCAATCAAAGAGCTTGAACTCTGCTTCTCAAAAGGAAAACAGTTCAGCTTCTTTGATCAGAAACGTTGGTGGTGATGATTGCATGTTCATATGCTCAAGATATCCCAAGAAGGTTGTCAGGCACAACGAAAACTACTGACCAATTTGCCGATATCTTCCAGTAGACCATATGAAGCGGGTGAACAATATCACTATCAGATAATGTGTACAGTATGCTTAATTACTATGGATTATACTAGCTTCAAACCATTGATTGTACATGTTAGGTGCCACTTAGAAGTCAGATCAGTGATTTACCAGATGTCTGCTATTATTTTTCACTGCAATGTGTAGTTTTACCATCTCTTTATTTATTATAATGAAATGAACAAAACATTGTATTTAGAAAGGAAGATCATGAATGTCAAAGCCTGAATTTTATGGAATTGATTTGTATGTGGAAAGTTGAAAAAATAGATCTTCTTAATCGCAACAGCATTGATCTTACTTGCAACATATTTTGGTAAGTTTGTTAAAAGATTGATTTAGTATAGAGTTGAATGGGTATATTTTTACTAAATTCTAATCTTAATTTAACTACTAATTGGTAGTTTCTTTTTAAACCCTATCATACTTAAATTACTTTGGTTTCCTGTTGTTGTGAGGCTAGTTGGACATTTGAAGTCACTGAATGATGAAACTTTTGGCTGAGTCAAATAATTTTGATACTAGTCACTCAGATTGTAACTTTCTATATCAAAGCATTTTTAAATTCAATCCTCATTTCATTCTGGTAGTAAATGAATGGGATTTTAGTGCTTCGGACAACACTTTATTTCAATGAAAAATAGAAGTAGGTTTGGAGCTAGAAGGCTTTAATTATCAAAATCTTGTATGATATTTCAGGGACAAAAATAGAACCTAAAGCTTTGGAAAATGCTTCATTTCAATATCATAACATTTTTCATTCCAGTAATGAGTCAAGTTTATTCATTATTTGTAGTGCTGGTTTACCTCAAAAAAAAAAAAAAAAAAAATGCTATTTGTAGTGAAGCATTAGAAAGAAGATAAAAACAACAATTATTTCCTGTCATTTCTAAAATGACCCAAGTGAAGGTTTTTAAAGTAGCTTGTGTAGAAAGGAGAAGGGTGCTAGAGAGGTTCTAGAAGTACTTTTGTGATACAAGGTTCACTTGGTCCAAATATTTCACATATGGTCACACTGGTAGTGTAGTTTACACATCTTGTGGTACACTAGTTGAACCTAGTCATTCGATGTGGTTATGGTGGTTAACCTGCAACTTTACATAGCATGTTGGCAGTTTGAGCTTAATCTTTCCAAGTTTCACAAAATTTAATCAACTTTTCTTCTTCAAGTTTTTGAATTTTCTATAATGACATTTCATAATGGTTTGGATATAGTTTTGGTAAAATGGCTGCTGGTGCCAAAGTTTCACAAAAGTCAGATTTTTTTCTCCCAATTTTTCGTTTGTTCTGTAATGCTGGCTATTTTTTATGCCATAATGGTTTTAATATAGTTTGGTAAAATGGCTGCTGGTGCCAGCAATTGCTTGACACCAGGAGATTGTCTTGGTGAATAAACACGTGCAGGTTTAGGAAACGTCTTTGTTAAATTGGTGAACAATTTTGTACATGTGTATTCGGGAGATAATGTTCTTTTTTGCTTTGACGTCAAATGGAAGTTTTAATTTATTTGATTAGTTAATGAAAATCTCTCTCTCTCTCATTATTTGAATTTCTGGAATGCAATGATTGGCACTGTCAAAAGAAATCTTGTTCTTGGCAAAAAAAGAAGAAGGAATCTTATGGTACTTGTATTATGTATTATTTTGAACACCTAGTGTTCATTTATAGTTTCATGCATCTCTATAAAGCATGAAGTGCACATTAATTGAAACTGTGCTGTGTAACCTAGTAATCTACAATCATCTTCCTAGTGAAAATTGTGCCTTAACTTGAAGAACTGTATATTATTGCATACACCGAAAGCAGAATAAAGATATGGATTATATGGAACCTTGGTTTATTTTATCAGATTCAAGTGTATTTTTTCTTTTTTATGAAGAACATATTTGACTTGGTACAACAGTTATGGATAGTTCTCTGTAATGATGTTGCCTTTTGCATTATTGGGACTGATCTGGACTATAATTATAAGTTTATAACCCATCATTACAAATAACATATAATCTTCCTATTTTAGCATACTATAACAACTGAAACTCACGCTGGCCTCTCTGTTTCTTTAATCTTTCTGGTTTGCATAATGATGCTGACGGTAGATCAGGGGGTAATTGAAGCAGAAAGATCAGTAAGACAAGACCATATTGTTGTTCTGACAAAACATGGTAAAATCAGTTTCAAAGAGATCGTGTTTGCCTGAACATGTGATATGCGTGGCTCTGGTGAGTAATCAATTTTGAGATTAATAAAATTTATCTTGCATGCATGCCTCAAGTACCCACCCCCCCTTTTTTTTTTTGCACTTCTTATATATAGGTTTGGCTAGCATTGGAGTAATATATATTGGAAATAATTTGCAGTATCAGCTTCATTGTTGTATTGCACTTTACTTCTTCATGTTTTCCTGTAGAAACCTGAACATGTCGTGCCCTTTCTGTACTCTTCCTGCTGTCTTGTGTCCGTTACAAGTCAATTAAGCTTACATCATTAATCTTGTACACAACATGGCATACTACAATATCAGTGCTTGCTTTTGAGAATGAGTTCCAAAGTAGTATAATGCCATATTCTAGATTGGGCAACCTTCTTAATTTATTTAGCAGTTTAAATCCAAGATCGTTTCAACTTTATTTGACTAAGTAATTGAGATTTTTATTTCTTATATTTTTTATTATATTCACATCTCGTTATTGTTGCATGGACTCTTTTGGTGAGTCATTGTGTAATCTGAAAATTTTCCATTTAGGGAGTGAGTTTTTATATATTCAATTATTATTGGAGTCAGAATACCAAATATAATATTTTTTGTTAGGAAAAAAAAGAGGAAGAAAAGATAAAAGATAAACTTCTGCATTGATTCTTAAGGGAAAACCTATTCCTTTAGGTAATAAAAAAATTGGGTAGAGTAGAGAGGGTGTAACTTCCTAATTTTGTTTTTTGTTTTATATTGGTTTGTGCCAGAATTTCTATCAATGTTGTAGGCTTGTAGCCGGAACTTGTAATAAATTCAACTTTAAGAATAATTATACCTTAGATCTGGATCATGCCATGGATAGTTCCTCCCACCATAGATATGTTTTGGAATGTTAAGAGGGTGCAAGCCCCTAAGAAGTACTAATCTCATGTGTATGGCATTGCTGTTGTTTATACCAGAAATTTATTCTAACTATCACTAGCTTTTTAAATAAAGCTTGTGCATAAAACTGACCAAAGGAATTCATTTTCCCAACTAGACAAAGTAGAAAGATTAACTCGCATCTGGTTCTGAAAGTTGAGCAGCTTTAATTTTTAACTTGTCATACTTTTGGATTATGAATGTAATTCTTGTAATTGGTTTATTTATCAAAAATGAAAAACAGAATATCTTGTATTGGTGTCAGTTAGGTATGCTGGGAAAGCTAAAGTAAGGTCAGGGAGAGAGAGAGAGATTTTGGATTTAAGTGTCTTCGAATTGAGGTATGTTCAGCAGTTGCTTCATTGTAGTCACCTATTTCATTCTCTGATTAACGTCTCATAAAATCATGCTATTTTTGCTCAAAGACTTGTTAATCTCCCCAAAGCAGTTCTTAGTAAGGATGACGCAACATTCATAATCAAAATAATAAAACAAATATAAAATAAATTGTGAAATAAATACACGTGAAAGTCTTGGCACACATTTGCAACAAAGAAGTTGAAAAAAGTGAAAGAATGATTTATTAGATATGTTATACGCTATTAATATTAAGTTAAAATTCTTATATTTGCAATTTCAATGTTACAAATCAATGTAATCATTGGTGACAACTCTTTGTAGCCTTAGCAGGATTCAAAATTCACTAATTCAGTAAATATGAAAGTTAATGTTGATATTCTATATAATAGAAAGATTGTCTTAAAACTGTGTTTTCTAGTTTCAAAGATGATTTTCCATAAAATAAGTTGGATATAGTAATTAGAGTGTTATTGGTGAGAGTGGCATACATATAACTTCTAAATCCAACCTGATTGCCCTTTTTTTTTTATTTTGCCTATGATTTTGTGTTGGATTGTTGATGACTACTGATTTTATAATAAATCAAGTTTATGCTTGGCTTGAATAAGCCTTATGTGTATCACATGGAAGTATAACCCATTGATGGTCAGTTAGCTTTCTTGTCTTGTATTAATACAAAGCCAATAGTATCACCTAGTCCTATTTGGTTTGAGTTGTCTCCACAAAAAGTCTCCTAACCAGCTCTATTCTCTGTGAGCCAGTCTTTCTAATTTGAGGTTTAGGTTTTGTAAGAGTTTTGCACCACTCTTTCCTTTTCCTTATTTCTCTCTGAAACTTTCTATCCAACACCATCACCTGTGGATGTAGGTCTAAAATCAAACCATGTAAATCTTTGTGGTCCATACGCAATTATTTATTCTACTTTTCTATTTCTTTTCCACATGACACCTCTAAAATTGATTACATGCACAGAAATGGCATCGGAGCCTTCATTATCTCAAAACAATCCACCCAAACAAAATATCAACACCATGCCATAGGATCTTAATTATTCAATAGAGCTATGACCAAGTAAAGTTCATGACCAAGTAATAGTGCATTGCTATTTTTAGCTTCTTTATGAATATTTTTATTAAGTCGCAACAGATTATTTTGAGTGCCTGCGACCTTTTCCCCCCAGTTCTCTCCCTGTTTGATTTCCCATATCTTGCAGGGTTGAGCCATGATTTTTGGCATAATAATACATAGAGAGAGCTAGTGGCAACAAGACTTTGCAGGACATAGAGGCAGGGGTCAAGCAAGATTTGTAGAGCTATTTCAATCAATGTCTAGTTGGTTTGGAATATCAATCACACCATAGAAATGTATTTGAGCACTAAAAATATGAATACAGCATCCTAGCTTTTATTTGACTTTATTGAGTTAATTTCAGGGAATATGATCCATCACTCTTGCCGCATGGAACACTTTTCCCTCATGTTTGCATGGCACATAGTGTCTCTTCAGCCAAAGGTAGATATTGGTGGTAGTGCTTGCAGAAAAAAGAAACGATCTCTCCAAATATCCTGCTGGAACTTTATGTACCTGCATACCTGGCTGGAACATCATGTACCTGCATACGAAGCCCCAAAGAAGATGCCCAGCAATTTTGTTATAAGCTTAGCCATGAGGAACTATCCTCTGTAATGAAGTATGGCTTCTATTTAAGTCTTCTAGACATTATAATTGACTAACTATCCTCTAGTCATCTTGCTAGTATTTTTCTTTGGGTCATTCATAGCCATACAGGAAGCATGATGTAGTGGTTAAAGTTTTTGAAGAGTGAATGGTATTTAGAGTTCATAGTTATTATGCTACATTGTATGACCCAAGAGGATGAGTCGGAATCAGTGATTTACACACACACATACACACTTTTTTGAACTAAATTTGGGACGTAAATTCACGATATTTGTGCATAAGTGGTGTACATATGGCATGTGTAATGAACATTACTCTAGTGCAATTACCCCATTCACCTCTTACAAAAAGTTTTTACTTTTTTTCTTCTTCACTTTTTAACTTTTAACTTTTATGTTCTTATAATATTTTTTAACTCTCAGTCTCAGCCATTGAGAGCAATTGCACATGGGCCGTTTGTGGTAGACAAGGAGTAAGAATATTCTAAACTACTCTTCAAAAAATCTTAAAAGGCATATAAGGAAATATTTTAAAAAATATATTGTATTAGAAATCAATTACAACCAAAACAATCCCAAAAAATTATACTCATCCAATATTCAAATCTACCCAACTAAATTTTGACTTCGTCGTATATTTTAGTCATGATTTTCACTAAATTTCCTAATAATATCCCTACTTTTTTTCTTTTTTTTTTTGGTTTAAAATATGATGCAAGGAGCTCTAAAAGAAGAAGAAAAAAAAAAAAATAGTTGGAAGGTGGGGTTAGAGATGTGAATTTGAAACTTTTATCTTGGAATAGAAAGAGACCAAATGACAGGTCGAAAAGATTGAGAGTGAGGAACTTGCTCAAATAGTAGAAGGCAAATTTGGCATGTTTCCAAGAAACCAAATTGGGAAACATAACCAAATTAGGTTTTATTATGTTGCCATATTAATTAATTAATTCACACAAAGAATTTAGGAAAATAATTTTTGCATATAAACTTAAGAACTTCTATGTAATGAACCAATCCTTCAATTTAAGTCTTCTAGACACTTAATGTCTGGCACATAAAAATTTTACCTAAGTTTTATTTTCTGCTTAATACTACTTTATGAGTATTTTTCAACCAATGATAATTAAGCTTTGATATTTATAAAATAAAGTTCCCAAATTTTATGCAAAAAATAACAATTTTGCCCTTGAAAGTTCAATTCAACTTGAATTTTGTGTTAGGTCAAGTTTTAAATTATGCCATGTTGTAAAATCACCTTTTTAACCCTAGACTTGTGAAATGATGGTTTTGCCCCTACCTAGGGATTTTCAATCAACCATTGAGGATTTAGAACCTAGTTGTACCAATTCACCAATTTCAAAGCCAAGAATCTTTAGTTAACCAATTATGATGAAGTCTTGGCTAAACAATCGCATAACCATATGGTAAAAAAAATAAAAAGTAAACATAGTGGAAATTAAATGAGACACATGATATGGTGACGAAGAGAAAAAATCTCTAATGATTTATCTGCAAACCTAAAGGAAACAAATTAATTGTAAAAAAGAAAAGAAAAGAAGAGTACATCTTTTTTTTTTTAGGAACTGAGATTACAACATATTTAATCCTAAATCTATTTCTAACTCAAGTAAACTTACTGATGTGACCACACACAATTCCAAAACCAGGGACTCTTTAAGGACTTTGAAAGCTCGAATTTGTGTGAAAACACAAGAGCTTGTTTAGACCCCCAAATAAAAATTAAGGCTAGATTGCTTTTACTCTAACTTATCTAAGTGCGGAACAAGAATAAATGAAGCACAATAAACCGATAACTACTCTAGTGCATAAACATGAATAACAAACAATAAAAGTAAAGCACCAAGAGTAAGGGAAGAGAGATGTAACCACAAGATAACACCAAGACGTGTCATCAAAAAGGAAATTGACGAACTCAACGAAAAACCTCTCCGCTGCCCTCCAACCGGTAAACGATCCACTAGAGAATAAAGTTGGAGTACACGAATAACAAAAGACTCTCCAAGCCTAGTCTACCCTGTCATGCCCCAAACCTAAAAGGGTCCAAAGCATAAGAGAAGAACCATTAAGAGTGAGAATGTAGGATTTTTTTTCTTTTTCTTCTCCTCAACACATGATAAGGATAAATAACCATACTAAGATCTCTATATTACAAGTCAAAACATTATAACACATTTACAAACAATACAAATTACAAACAATGTCTCCAAATATACACGAAATTCCAAGACTCCAAAAGGATCAACATCAAATCACAATCCTTAACCTCAATGACAAAATCTAGGTTTACCATGCCCAAGGCTAACAAACCTCAAAAGTTCAACCTCTGATAGAATTAGCTATGGCCTCAATAAAAATTTGTAAGTTGAGTCACCAACCAATCATAACATAATTCTCTCAATTAGCATAATGCTCCAATCACCACCAAATAAACAAGCTCCATGCCCGGGGTATAGCAAATTTATCTGAAAAATTGTTGGAGAGTGGGATGAGCTAAAGCCCAATATGTAGCACAATTAATGGGGGTGGGGGAAATGCAAGTTTCATGATAATGAATATTTTACAAAACATGTTATAATTTGGGAATTTCCATGAAAATCAAGCAAATCCATTTTCATTGGTAAAATGACAAGAATGATTTAAACAATGTAGCACCAAACTTTCTTAAAATATTTTAACATGAAACTACATACTATTTACTGTGAGCTATCAAAACACCATTCCAAAACATGAAAATCCAACCCTAGGGCCATGTGACAACGCCGTCACAAAGACGGAACTCATCACTGACACACAGTCGGAACTAATTTGCCGTCACAAAGACAGAACTCATTGCCGTCACAAAGACAGAACTCATATGCCGTCACAAAGATAGAACTAATCTGTCGTCACAAAGACGAAACTTATCACATTCACAAAGACGGGTGCTAAGATACCAATGTCACACAGACTATAATATCTAGCTAGGTAATCATTGGGTAATCACACATCACGACACAAGGGTAAAACATAAAGAGCTCACAGATTACATGAATTCAAAACACAGTTCATTTCCAAGTAGTTTCACAAAACCTTTTAATATCCAAAGATATTCACAAGCTTCTCAAAGCCTTCAAACTCATTTCTTGTCAAAAAGATTTTGTATCAACTCTCCCTATTATCAAAGCATTTTTAAATTTTGTGAATAATGCAATAAATCCATAAAATCCATTCTCACGAATTTAATCAAAGATGCTTTTTCTTTCCCATGCCAAATATTCATGCATTTCCCCATATGCAATATTAAACATGATGCACTTTTCATAAATAGTTATATACATTAAGGTTACAACACAATAGTTTTTAGAAAGATATAGTTCCACAAATAATTTTCCAAAATGTGTTTAACCCAAAAATAATGTTTATGCAATATAGTTATTTTCCAAAAATCCCATTAAAAAGCTACTTACCTCAAAAGGCCAAACAATTTTACCTCAACCGGGCATCACAAAATCAATTAATCCAGTCACTAGGTCCATCACCAAGAATATCGGAACCTAGAAACACAATGATCAAACTTATCAATAACAAAGCCTTTCATAAAGTACCATCACACTTATCTCCATAAATCGTAATAATACCCTAAAATCAAACCAAAAGCCCTAAAGTCTAGCTTGCCTGTCCTAAGACAAGTACCCTTCCCAAGCAGGAACCAAACAAGCATCCAAGAAACTCATAGTGCTGACACAACCAAAACATTTTAAATTCATTACCGCAATAATATGCATCATAAGATAATATAGCATACTGATGAATCTCTTTGGGTACTAAATAATATATTTAAGCTAAGATAAGATCAACCTAGGTTTGAGATTAATTCCACAATTTCTCAACGTTTTAGTCTTACCTTCAGATTCAATACATAGCAGGGCAGCCATTTCGTAAAAATTGTTTGGTCAATGAAAAGTTATCCGATTAATTCAAAACTTTAAGGGAACATTCCCCTATATGTATACAATGCACCATAGAAAATTCAGCCCAAAAATATTTTTCTATAATTTATTAAAAATCATATATTGCAGCTAGCTCAAATCTGTCAGGGATAGATTTACAATTCCAAAATAAAATTACTATAATCTTAATACTATGCCAAAAACTTTCAGACTTGATTAACCTCAAAACTACATGTTTTAGCACATGATAACAACTATGAATGCAACCAATAACCTTGTATAATAGTCATCACAACACGAGTCAAGAAATTCGATCCTTTAACTCATATACGCAATTTACCAAACACTTGACATGCAACAAGCACATGCCCACATTCACATATGTCAAAGCCATTCAAATGCAAAAGAAACACTTTGGAATCAACTCATGCAACAACAAAACCCATATAGCTGCTCTAGGAAACCAAACCTCAAATACCCACTAGTAAAATAGACAACCAAAACACCCCATCAAAGCAAACACCCCCAAATAGTTTGAACTTTTCGGATTTAATAAAAACTCTTGCTGCCCAAATCCTCATAACCCTCTAAACTTCCAATACTCACCAAACCCATAAAGTATATACCATAAACATCATAAACTAACAAAATGCAAGGGATTTCATAGAAGAAATTGAGAGAAAACTTAGATTTTTACCTAAGGTCTCTTGCACTTCAAAATCTCATGGAGTTTTGGCTCTACTAGGAGAATCAATGGAGACAGAATCCTCCTTGATAGGGAGGTTTCGACTAGAGAGGGGAAAGAAATGATAAAGTAGATGGGAACTAGAGTGTGTTTGTTTGTGTTTTGGTAGGTGGGTGAGATAAAAGGATAGAAAAATAGAGAGAAGGGGCAGTTGGTCAAGAGGGAGAGAGATATCAACGTGAAATGAGGAAGAAAGGGGGTGGGGGTGACTTAAGTTGAAAAGCTTAATTACCAATTTGCCCCAAAAATATCTTGTGAGAAGATTACCAATTTTCCCCTCAAACTTCTTCCAAATTATGCTTAATAACTGGGGTGTTACATACCCAATTTACTTGAGCCCTCCAAGCTCCTACTACCAATGGACTTAACGAAACTTTATCTTCTCTAACTTTCTTGGATCCCGCAATACGCCCAATTGCATCTGCCAAGCCTCACCAACTTCTTTTGGCAAATCCTCAAAACTTCTCAAGCTCTAAAACACACTTTACACTTTGAAAAGGTATGAGTTGTATTTGGGTACAAATCTCCTCTCAAGGTATGACAGTGAGAGAAGGAAGGAGAAGAGGCTAGAATGATTTCTCACTAAGGATGAGTAGCTCTCTCTATAAAAGATGGGTGTGTGTATTGTAGAAAACCTATCTAGGGTTTTTCTCTCTGAATGACCTCCTCGTACTTTTGTGGGTAATGAAGATATATATAGTATGGGTGAAGGGTAAAAAAGTCACACTTAAAAATCCTCCAAGCAAAATGTTTTGCAAGTGTTTTGCGGGTAAGGCTTTAACTGCGAGATACCCGCGAAACTGACAGCCTGGCACAACTCTTCAACTTCTAGTCATGTGCTTCGCACGTGGCTCTTTCACGGGTTAGCTTTTCACGTGCTTCTCACAATCTTCTTGCAAAATCCACTTGTTCTTCGAATACATGCTTAATTCTTCACAAACTTAATATTAAACCCAATACAATAAAATTCCACAAAATACAAGGAATAAAATTAAAGCAATTACAACATTTTTTGTCATGGAATAGAGCCACATAAAACATAGTTGTAAATCACAACTTTACAATCTCCCCATTTGGTTATTCCGTGACAAAACACCCTATAACAGACTCTAGACTTAAACGTGAGTTTGGGAACAATAGCAAAACTCACTAACACCTAAATCTAACACCTGTGATGAACTTTGAACATGTATACCTGTAACCTGAAACACTTGCACAAAACACATTAGACCTTCAAGGTAAATCAAGTGATAAAAGGACAAGTATAATGTAACAAATAAAATGCGACCAAGTAAACATGTTGTGAAACATATGAGCAACTTGATCAAACACATGATTGTCATATGGAAATGACTAAAATGATCATATAGCAAAGCAAATGATCATCCAAACATACAATCAATAAAGCACATTAGCATAAGGATGTATGCATGTCCAACACATAAACACGATGCGATGAAAGCAACAAAGTATAGATACTAAATGTAACTCAAAACATCATAAAACAACGAGAAAACAAGCATAACATAAAACAAGACAAAACAAGGTTTTCTCATATAAAAGATGTCTTCTCCCCTTTAGTACATGCATCTCCCCTCTGGCTTTCTCCCACTATGAATGTGCACGAAGTAGAATTTCTCCTCCTAAGAATGTGCACATGAGTCATATAGAAATGACAATACACTCTGGTATACTCTTAAGTATACTCTCTTCCTTTTTGTCACGAATAGACAAATGAATCAAGAAGGAAGGAAAGAAAAGAAAATATAAACAAGGGTAAAAGATGATGCAAGAGGGGTGCAAGATGAATGAGAAAATGAAGCTCAAATGAAAAACAAAAATATCTAAAAAATGCTACAAAGCATAAAGTAAACAAGACATGCTAAGGATGATGGAACAAGGTATAAACCTATGCATGACATAGACACAAGAACATGTTAAATGTGTTAAAAGGTCTAAAAGGACTTAATTAGCATGAGTGAATGCAAAATATGTCAAGTGTTAGAGTGTATGCAGCAAGGTGCATCTAGTGTGCATCTAGTGCAAAAACTAAGCTCTTTATTTGAATGTGAACATGCTCACACCTTTAAGAACCCTTTTGAAGCTTTTTCGTAGCAACTTGTCTATTTACTCATTGCAAAAACTTCAACTTGATCAACAAATCTTGAATAATCTTAAAACCTTGATCACATAGTGATGCTTTGTGAGAACTTGGTTAACCCTCACCTTAAGTGTGCAATACACATCTCTCAGAAGTCTCATATCTTGTTCTCTAGGTTTCCTTTTATAACTTAAATTGGAATCCATGAAACCTTAAAAGCTTCAAACCTTAAAAATCTTGATTAGGCTGAATCAGGATTTTGACAGCATGATTCTCTCGATGGCTCGACTTTAGTAAACTATGTGTTGAGATTTCAATTGATCTACTATGTGTCAAGATTTCATAACTTGCAACCTCTTGCGTATACCTTGATACATGTCATGGACTTCAAATAAACTTACAAGACACAAGGTTGCTCATGGTTTGCTAACCTAATACTATGAACCTGGCATTTACCTTTTACAAAATACGATGTTTAGGTATTATTTAAAATCTTAAATTACATGATATATATATATATATATATAAGGTAACATTATTTTTTATTATGTTACGTATCCAGCAACACATGAATCGTACATCTAAAAGGTAACACACACACACACACACATAGTGTAAATGCACTTTTAGTCCCTACATTTTGGCTTTTTTCCATTTTGGTCCCTACATTTTAATTTTACCACTTTTAGTCCCTAAACCAATTAATGCGCGTTATTTTCGTCCTTTCCGTCAGTCAACCGACGAAAATATCTGAGATGACTGACGGAGGAATGAAAATATTATAAAAAATGCCACAACAGCATCTAATTTTAGAATTAAAAAATATAAAATATATAAATTTAGATCTAATTCATTTTGAACAAGAACACATAAAAACATGATCACAAATTTAAACATCAACACAAGAACATAAGAGCACAAACCCAAAACCAAACACAAAGAACACAATAACAAACTAAATCTTTCCTCTCCTTTATGCCAAAGCTCCATGGCCACCATGCTCGGAGCTTCCTGCACTTCCAATTTCTCTACCACTCAAACTAAATCTCACACACTTCGAACACTTGAAACCCAAAACTTGATTTGAGTCCATCTCTCTCTAGACCTCGACTTCTGTCTCCTTGATCCAAAACAAGGCACAACCTCCTTGTTCCACCACGGAACTCAGCCAACACCACCACAGAACCAAGCACTCACAAAACTCTCGACCTAAGCCCAAAATCAACAAACACTCTCTCTAAACCCGAATCTCTTTACTCCCAAACCTAGAAGCTATTCTCTGATCTACAAGCTAAGAGCATCTTGAACGACGCTTGATCCACAAAAATGAGATGTGGAGGTTAAAGGGCAAAACAGAGGGTAAGTGCTGGGTATATGTGTTTTTGTGCTTAGTGTTGTAAGGCTTTGTGAGCATGCAACGTGTGTAATAACATGCACACCCAAATCGGGTTGGTTAGGTTTGATGGTGATGCCAGATTGGTGGAGGTGGAGATCATGGTGGCTGGGTCATATTAGTGGTGTTGGTTAAGTTTTTTTGGGTTGCAGGTGGTGGGTAGATTTGGGTTTTTTAGGTCTGGATCGGCTTGGTCCATTGTGGGTTTAAAGAGAGGCTGAAATGTTTTGCTTTGTATTGGTATGGTTGAGCTGGGTTTGTGTTGGTATGGTTGAGGGATTGAGATGGGTTTGTTCAATTTTGTGGGTATTTTGTTAATGATTGCATTGATTTAATTTTCCGATTTAAATCTATTTTTTCTTTTGGATAATTTGGTTTGTGTATATATATGGATTGATTTTTTTTTTGTTCAATATTCTTTTATGATTTTTATGTGTTTGATTTCTGGGTTTGTATGATTTTTTTGGGTTTGTGCTCTTGTGTGTTCTTGATGGGTTTGTATGATTTTCTGGGTTTGTATGATTTTCTGGATTTGTATGATTTTTCTGAATTTGACATGGCATTTATTTTGAGAGTAAATAGTTTATGTTTGTTATTGTGTTCTTTGTGTTTTTAAATTTGAGTTTGTGTTTGATTCTGGGTTTGTGCTCTTATGTTCTTGTGTTGATGTTTAAATTTGTGATCATGTTCTTGTGTGTTCTTGTTCAAAATGAATTAGATCTAAATTTGTGTATTTTATTGTTTTTAGTTCTGTTTTTTTTTTATTTAGTTAAAATTGATAAATATATATATTTTTTAAAATAGATGCTGATGTGGCATTTTTTTATAATATTTTAATTCTTCCGTCAGCCACCTCAGATATTTCCATCGGTTGATTGATGAAAATGTCGAAAATAATACACGTTAATTAGTTTAGAGACTAAAAGTAGTAAAATTAAAATGTAGGGACCAAAATGAAAAAAAGTCAAAATGTAGAGACTAAAAATGCATTTACACACACACATATATATATATATATATAATTTATATTTTATTTGAGAAGAAAAAAAGTAAGATAATTGATTATTATTTTTTAAAATTGTAAGAAATTTGCTTAAAGAAAATTTTAACTATTGGTCCCAAGAGGGTTCAAATCTTGTACTACCGTTCCCTCAAAAAGATAAGTACGATTGGGGTTTGTTGGTCTAGAAATTATCGTACGTTCTGGAAGTATGAGAGAAACATACGTTACAAAGCTAATTAGCGTACGTTACAAAGCAAACACACAATAAATAGCCTCACCATGCTTCAGTCTTCTTCACTTCTCAACTCTCTTAGAAACCCTTGTGATCAAAGAGTGAGTGAGAAATACAATCCTTCTATATAGATATCTGTAGGTAGGTAAACTCCAATGGAGGAGAATAGAGAAATTCTAATATTCTCAAACAAGAAGAGAATCAAAAAGCAGCATAAGCAGAAAAGTTTGTACTCACAGCGAATCAGCGAATTACCAGATTTCCACATTATGACTCACCTTCAAAGTAATCAATTTCTTTCTTCTTATTACAAACACAAACACATATCTTTCTAGGCGAAAATGGGTAATTACCCATAAAACCCCAACTATTTAGTTAGTAGGGTCAGTTTGGAAACATATTGGCAAACTAGCAACTCGAGCCTCAGAGGCTCGATTTAGGGGCCCAAAATCGAGCCTCTGAGGCTCGGTTTACATGCTTTGTCATGGCGTTGATGTGGCAGGAGTCTACGTGGAACTCGAGTTTTTAAGTCTCGAGTTCCACGTAGGTATTATTTGAAACTCGAGTCTTTGAAACTCGGTTTACGTAAAAAGTTAAACCGAGTCTCAAAGACTCGAGTTTTAACCCAAAAGACGCGCGCGTTGAACTCGAGTCTTTGAGACTCGGTTTCACTTTGAAACCGAGTCTTAGAGACTCGAGTTTCAAAGCATTATTTCCCCTCCTGTCTGGTCTTATCAAGTGTCTTTGCTGTGTGCTCTGTGCTAGGAACGTGCTCTGTGCTAGTCTATTAACTGAATACGTGCAGTGCTAGTCTATTAAAGCTTGTGTTGAAGGACATGTTTTGTCTTTTGTCTGTTGCTTGTGCTTGTCTATCTACTATTTTTGTGCTTTTGCTAGTTAACAGTCTTTGTTGCTTCCTCCAGCAGGTAAGATGAGTACGTTGCTGAAGGACATGTGAATATAATTTGTCTGTTTTGAGACATATTCAAAAAATATGTTAAACTAGCACAAGCACCCAAAACTTCTCTCAGACTATGTTGAACCTAAAAAACTCTCACACTACTCTCAGATGCAGAGAATATTTTGACTAAACACAACTCTCTCACATGAAGAACAACTTGCCTCAACAACTCTCACCTTCAGCAACTTCAATCACAGAACCTCTCTTAAGAACTCTCACAGAGACTCAAACTCTCATACATATTTAGCAGCAAAACATTGCTCCTCTCACTCTCATACAATCTCAGCAGTACATTTGCACATCATTATGTCAAGTAAGGGTCTCCTCACTCTCTAATTAGTTGTTTAGTGTATATAGCTGCTTTAAAAAGTGTTGCTTGCATTGTTTTAGTGTATATGCCATTTCCTAATAAAATATTTGTTTGTATTAGGCAAATATATTTGTTTCCTGATAAGATATTTGTTTGTATTAAAATATGTATATTTGTTTCCTTATAAAAAATACGTATATATATATTTATATTTATATTTATACAACTATATAATTAAATATTTATATATACATATTTTTATTTATATATTTATAAAACTATATAATTAAATAATTAAATATTTATATAAATATTTTTATATTTATACAACTATATATATAAATACTTATATAAATATATAAATATTTAATTATATAGTTGTATAAATAGGCTAAATATAAATATATTTATATAAATATTTAATTATATAGTTGTATAAATAGGCTAAATATATAAATATATTTATATTTATATATTAAATTAGATGATATGTCTAATTTGATTGATCATGATTATATTCACATTAGTGTTTTTCTTTTTCTTTTTTTGTCTGATGAACCCTGCTCTATGTTATTTCATCAATAGTAGTGTAATAGGGTATGGCATTAATTTAAAATTACTTGAATGATGTTGTTACATAATTGCACTCATTCATTTGCACATCCTCATGACTTTTGTTGTTTGGTTTGATATTTTTATTTATATTTTTGTTAGAGCTGAGTTTCAATTTTGTAATGGGGGTGAGTTTTGTCTTCAGTTTTTTTATTTGTTTGAGTATGAAATTATAATGATTGAGTGTGTTTGTATGTGATGTGGGGTGAGTATATGCAATTGTTACACTTTTAGAAGTTGTGATTCTTGTACTTTGAGTAGATAGAAAAGTTTTTGTAATTGATGTGAAATGAAAGAGATCAAATATGTCACTAACATAAATTTAGTTGGCTCTCTAATAGGTGCACAATCTTTGAAGAATATTGACATAAATGTATACTTCGGTGGACACCTTTACAATCCTGAAGGGATTGACGGATTCCCATTTAGAGGGGAGGGTATCGAATGCTACTACATGATGTTACGTCGTAAGTTGAAGACGTTGACTGATTTGAAGAGGAAAATAATGGACGAATTGAAATTGAACCCTGCTTGGTATGACATCAAGATTATTTATCGTTGCCCACAAGAAGTTCTTCATGAACGGATAAATTATGGGTATATGGCGATTAAAGAAGATAAACATGTAAAGATGATGTTTAATAGGATCCAGAAAATGCCCCAAGTAAATGCTGCTGAGTTGTATGTAAGTTTGGAGGCGAGTGTAGACAACAGTACTGAGGTGGTGCAAGAAACATCTACGGCTTTACAATTTACAACCCTAGATGATGGATGCACTACAATGGGAGGGTATGCAATGGGAGGTTATACGCTGTCATCTCAAGATTATGTTGCGAATACTGGTGGAACCCTCTACTCTCAAGAGACACATTTAGAGGAGGAAGACGAAGACGAAGACGAAGATCATGCTGCGAATGATGGTGAAAATAATGATGATATGGATCAGTACGAAGAGAGGATTGAGCGAGGTGACTTTGAGAACGATGTGGATGAGCATGAAGTCGTTCCTAATTTTGAAGAGGAAAATATGGAGTACCATAATGAAGGTGATGCAGATGATGATGATATTGGTGTCCAGCATGATACAGATACGACCACTGGCTACAGACCTCCTGCGGACTCATTCTACGCAAATACTTGGGAAAATATGGTTGATCCTTCACGTCTTCAGATACCATATCTTTGTACTTGGCAAGATGGGATGCATTTTTGTAAAGGGTTGACTTTTGCAAATAAAGCTGCGGTGAAGCGTGCATTGATAATATATGCAGCAAAGGATAATAGAAATTTCTCCATCCAAAGGTCGAGCACAACTGAATTGTGCGCCGCATGCATTGACGACAATTGCAAGTGGTACGTTGGGGCATACATGAAGCCTAAATTCAATGGTCTGTGGATGGTCACGTCTTATGTGGGTCCACACAGTTGTATACCCTTTGGGCTGCGAAGAGATGGTAGAATGATGGATTCTAATTTTGTTGCATCAGAAATTGTGGGAAGATTGCGAAAAAAGCACACTGCTACTGTTGATGAGCTTTGGGAGATCATCCGTACTAAGTATGATCATGAGCTTTCTTACTATAAAGTATGGGACGCAAAACAAAAGGCAATTGCTAAGATTTTTGGGGATTGGGAGGAGTCTTACCAAAGGTTGCGAAAGTTGTTGGCATACTTGGATCAGGATTCGGGTACCCAGTATAGCTATCACACCATACCTAAGCCATTAGAAGGTACTACGTTACTGCGCTATGTATATTGGGCATTCGCTCCATGCATTGCTGCATTCCAGTATTGCAGGCCAGTGATCAGTATTGATGGAACTCATTTATATGGTAAATACAAAGGGGTATTGATGATTGCAATGGCAACCGATGCTAATCAAAAGGTTTTGCCTATCGCCTTTGCTGTTGTGGACAAGGAGTCAGGGGCTAGTTGGGGGTGGTTTTTAGAGTGTCTCAGGACTTCGATAGAGCGTGTTATTGAAAACAAGGACATTTGCATTATTTCTGACCGACATAAAGGTATCAAATGCGCCATTCGAGAGTGGCCTAGAGGGCAAGACGAAAGAGAACGGGTATATCATCGATATTGCCTTCGACATGTTGCTAGCAACTTCAACACACATTTTAATAACCCGACTCTAAAGGCATTGGCCTTGAAAGCTGGATATGCGACTCATGATGCTAAATTTGTGTCCATAATGCAAACCATTAAGGAGGCCGAGATTAATTTACTGAGGGGTGTAGACCCTACTGATCGCCGGATTATACGTTATATGCCATACACATATCTAATGAGTGAGGATGTAGACAAATGGACCCAGTCACATGATGGTGGAAGACGTTACGGGGCAATGACAACCAATATCTCTGAGTGCTTTAATGGGGTTCTTAAAGGTGCCCGCGGTTTGCCCATTGCTGCAATGGTTGAGTTCACTTATTTTAAACTTGTTGCATATTTCCACGATCGACATAAACAAATTACTTCTGATCTCTCTCGAGGTAAGGTGTGGAGTGATTATGCAATGGAGATCTATAACAAAAATGAGCAGAAAATTGCAGGACACACTCTGAGGAATTATAATCATGCAGAGGGTATATATCAAGTGGTTACCCCGTATAACGACCATAGAGCTGGAGGGGGAAATCACAGTCATGATGTGCGCATATTTGATAGAACCTGTGGTTGTGGAAAGTGGCAAAACTTGAAGATCCCTTGTTCGCATGCAATTAAAGTTCTTAAAGCTCTGCATCTCGATGCGCCCAGCTATATTGACCCATGTTACAGTCTGAACAACGCCATTCTCACATATTCACATAATTTTGTGGTGCCAAAGTCAGAGTCATTATGGAGAGACGTTCGCGGACCACGGTGGGTGCCTGACCCACGATTGTTGCGGGCCAAAGGTCGTCCTACGATGTCAAGAATAAGGAATGAAATGGATGGGGTACGGCGAGAACGGGGAAGCCGGAGGGAAGATCCGGAGTTGAGGGAGATTCAACCGAGGCAACGATGTACAGTGTGTCATCAAGAGGGGCATAACCGTAGATGTTGTCCCAATTCCCATGGGGCTTCGACAAGTGGTAGTGCTATGAACTAGGCAAGTGCCGTCACTGTTTTTATATAATATACTCAGAATGTCATTTGGTTTTTGTTCTTTGCATTTGGAAACTAATAACCGTATTTCATGTTTGTCAGGCAAGCGGAGACTTTATTTTCGTAAGTGACATTGTACGTGGGACTTGTCGTTATCTTCTGTATGGACAAGCTAGGTGATTATGTAGAGTATGTTGTATCAGTATGGACAAGTGTTAGGTGACTATGTATAATATGTTATATCCGCTAGGCGAATATGTAGACTATGTTGTATTAACTTAGTTGTTATTTTGTTTATTGTTGTAAATTACGAATAATTGAACTCTTTGCTATCCATTTTACTCGTTACATTAGTTGCGTGATGCAGCTTTTTCCTATAATACGAACAATGATATTACTTTGGCAAGTTCAACCACAAGGCCCTTCTAGTATTGAACTGCCATTGTGTGCTAAGACTTTTGTCCAACAATAATTTTATTGAATAGTTACTGTTTTAATCTGGTTGTAGAACTTTAATGTATGCTCCCTTCGCCTATCATATGCTGGTATGTAGTTGTTTGATGTGTTCTGGACCCTGGAAAATTTGCTGCAGGGGAGAAAACTAATTCTGGTCCATGCACCTGCGGCCAAAAAAGAAAAAAAAAAATTCCCAGTGGAACTCGTGTATCTAAGACTCGATTTCCATTTATGGAAACCGAGTATAAGATACTCGAGTTCTACTGGGATTTTTTTTCCTTTTTTTTTTTTTACCCCAATTTGAGAACTAAAAAACGTATAAAATACTCGAGTTTTATCGGGATTTTTTTTTCCTTTTTTTTTTTACCCCAATTTGAGAACTAAAAAACGTATAAAATACTCGAGTTCTACTGGGATTTTTTTTCCTTTTTTTTTTTTTACCCCAATTTGAGAACTAAAAAACGTAATTCAATGTGATAAATAATTCTAGTGACCTGCGGCCAAAAAAGAAAAAAAAATTCCCAGTGGAACTCGAGTATCTTATACTCGGTTTCCATAAATGGAAATCGAGTCTTAAGACTCGATTTCTATTTATGGAAACGAGTATAACATACTCGAGTTCTACTGGGATTTTTTCCGTTAATTCCCAGTGGAACTCGAGTATCTTATACTCGGTTTCCATAAATGGAAATCGAGTCTTAGAGACTCGATTTCTATTTATGGAAATCGAGTCTCTAAGACTCGATTTCTATAAATAGAAACCTAGTCTCTAAGACTCGATTTCCATTTATGGTAACCCATTAAACTAGAGTTCTACTGGGATTTTTTTTTCAATTTTTTTTTATTACCATTGAGAACTAATTTCAGGTAATTTTTTACTAAACCACCAACATCGAAGAGTAAATACCTTGTAAATCCAAAAATATAACTGAAATGAACAAAATAAAATTATACAATCTGGTTTTTTAGTTTTCAACTGCCAACATCTAAGTAACCCAACCCTGTAAATCCAAAAAAAAAAGAAAAAAAAGAAAAAGAAAAGAAAATCAACATCTCGTTATGGAATTAACAAGACTATACTTATCATTCTATCCAAATCCATCCAAAAGAGTTGAGATTGTTTAAATTGAATAAAATACTGGCAATCTTTACAAGAATGAAGCCTATTTTGACATGCTTGCCAAATACTTACAATAAGAGATGAATCTGTTTAAATAGTTGAGGTCACAATAAAGAAAAGTACCAAAAACTAAACAACCCAAGCTGCATAATGAAAACACACACGATACCTTTATTTTATTTGATGCTTCAAATCCATCCAGCTGGTTGAGAAGCTCCAACATAGTCCGCTGCACTTCACTGTCACCATTGCCACTACCAGTTTAAATGCAGAAAGTAAAAGGGTACACGAGGCAAACCTCCTTTATCTCTTTAATTTGCTGGTCAAGACCACCAATCATGTCATATGTGGAATCTAGAACCTTTTCAACTTTCATGAGGTTGACCAATGGATCAACTTTGCTTTGCAAGATTAAATGAAGCACATAACTGTCATTACGGAGAGCAACTCTTGTTGATGGAGTTATCTTGGAGATATCGATATTTTTATCAATGTCAACAACATATTTCCGTTCAAGATGAACCTGGGAAACAAGATGAGATTGTTTAGATAAAAATGTATTCAAACTGTTTTCAAACCATCTCTTATTAACAAAAAGGCACTCCTAAGGCACTCCTTGTGCATGTAATAGTCTATTCTCTTGCTAAAATATCATTACGTTTCAAAAAAATAAATAATTAAGGCACAACTGCAAATTTACAATAATTAAACACATATTACATAAAAATGTATCACAAAAGAATATTTAACAAAATAAACAGAGATGCCAGTGGTATTTAAAAAACTTCAACAAAGTGTAGGCACCCCCATGTGCTTCATAATCCATACAAAGAACAGAGCTGTTGGCTGTGTGTGAAGAACAAAGCCACGGATCAATTATATTCAGGGTGGTGGAGTGAAACATAACATTAACATGGACACACACTACTTCCATAGCTTCCGCAATGACATGTTTTCCTCAGTCTCCTTCTTCATTACCTTTGCCACTACCATCTCAAAATCTTCTTGTGTTACATCAACCCTCCTCTCCCACAGAGCAAACATCCCAGATTCTGTGCACACAGCCTGCAACAAAAAAAAAACGAAAAAAATCTGTGACAATATGATTATGCACAGAGAAAACACACAATCTTTCACTTTTGAAGACTTTAATAGCCCAGTGCAATAGGTCGTTATGGAATTAACAAGACTATACTTATCATTCTATCCAAATCCATCCAAAAGAGTTGAGATTGTTTAAATTCAATAAAATACTGGCAATCTTTACAAGAATGAAGCTTATTTTTTACATGCTTGGCAAATACTTAGAATAAGTTCCAAAATCTGTTTAAATAGTTGATGTCACAATAAAGAAAAGTACCAAAAACTAAACAACCCAAGCTGCATAATGAAAACACACACGATACCTTTATTTTATTTGATGCTTCAAATCCATCCAGCTGGTTGAGAAGCTCCAGCATAGTCCGCTGCACTTCACTGTCACCATTGCCACTACCAGTTTAAATGCAGAAAGTAAAACGGTACACGAGGCAAACCTCCTTTATCTCTTTAATTTGCTGGTCAAGACTGCCAATCATGTCATATGTGGAATCTGGAACCTTTTCAACTTTCATGAGGTTGACCAATGGATCAACTTTGCTTTGCAAGATTAAATGAAGCACATAACTGTCATTACGGAGAGCAACTCTTGTTGATGGAGTTATCTTGGTGATATCGATATTTTTATCAATGTCAACAACATATTTCCGTTCAAGATGAACCTGGGAAACAAGATGAAACATTAGATAAAAATGTATTCAAACTGTTTTCAAACCATCTCTTATTAACAAAAAGGCACTCCTAAGGCACTCCTTGTGCATGTAATAGTCTATTCCCTTGCTAAAATGGCGTCAATGTTAATATAAATGTGCTAATTTCGACTTTCAACATTTAAATGAAGTTAATTTTATTCTTACAAATTGGTTTTAAAAGTGTATGAACAAAATTGATACAACTAATAGTTGGGGAAATTGATTTGAAAGTCGAGGGACAAAATTGATACTATTAAATGTGTGTGTGTAGATAACGATGCTCTAAATAGCTAAGGTTTAGGAACTATTTTTAAAAGCATTTGATAAAAAAAATGGGAGATACTTTTGAGGCATTCAAAATGATTTGGTAACAAATAATCTAAGGGCATCTGTTAACAAGACCTAACTAAAAGTAAAACTGCGACAAATTTATAAAAACCAAAAAATTGTAGTTTGGCCATTTTAGTATTATTAATTTTCTTTTTTTGTGGAGGGTCGCCATTTTATTAAATTTACTAAAAAAATTCACACCTAATGATGACATTGGCTAGATTTTGAAAGTTAAGTGATTAAATTGATAGAAATAGATGATTTTAAGGTTGCAAATGCTAAATTTCCTTTAGATATGACATTAGCATTTTTCAATGCTAATGCTCTTAAGCAATTTGAAATTCACTCTCGGGTGACTTTCAATGTTTTTGTTACTTAGATATCAATGCAACTAATGGTATTCTTTGTTATGGTAGTACAAAACTTTGAATTTTTTTGCGTTTTGAAGCATGTTATTTTTTACTTTAATTTCTTGATCTATTCCTATTTTATGACAAAAAGAAATCAATTTATATTTTCATTTTTGCTACTTTGTTGAGCCTCAACTTCTGTCAAACCCCCCAAAAAAAAGAAAAAACAAAAGTGAGGGTAGACACGAAGGACAATGTAAGAGCTTTAGCTGCTAGATTACAAATTTGCTGCTTAAATGAACTAAATAACTTGTTCATCTATTTTTATACCTTTTTCTTTTATCTAGTTATTTGGATGGTTACAAAATTTGTAATATGTTCTAACAAATTCAATCATGCATTCTACCAAAAAGAAAAATGTTATTAATCGAGAACAACTTCAACATGTTCAACATGTTATCCAGTAAAGGAAAATCAGCGGCTGCTACAAACTTCAAAAAATCTTGAAGCTTGGATCCTGAGACTAGCCGCTTAGGTTCAAGGGTTATCTGTATGCCGTCATGAATAAAGTCTGCAGTTGGTACAAATTCTTTCTCTGTGAATCCTCTAGTTGTCATAGCAGGTGATCCAATGCGGATACCTCCAGGCACTAAGGCACTCTTGTCACCTTTAGAAGGGAATATTATTGTGTGTAAGTTTTGAGAAGAAAGGGAGAAACAAACAAAAAAACAGATGAAATCAATTAAAATGGGATAAACCTGCCAAAGAAAGGACTCACTCGGAACTGACTTTTTGTTGAGGGTAATAGAGGCGAAGTCAAGAATTTTCTCCACCCGAGCTCCATCAATACCCTGTTAAGGGAAGCAATGTTAACTGCTGTTAGTAAAGGTAAATGGTAGGCAAAACACCCCCATCCCAAATAATCATCACAACAATCGTTGTAGTACTAGCAAATTCAACAGGTTGTCTTTCGATTCAATGCCTAGCAATGCAGAACAAATTTTCACATATAATAATATTGACGTGTCGATACCTTTCTCCCTTTCAAAGATAACACACACACCAAAAAAGAAAAAACCACACCACCCTGATAGGCAAAATACCCCCATCCCAAATAATCATCACAGCAATCATTGCAGTACTAGCAAATCAGCATAGCACCCACTTCAGTCAGATTTCCATGATTAGTTAACAACTACTTCGCGTCAATACTTCTAAATGTTTCTTACCAGGCAATGATATGGAATTTCTTTAGATACTTCCATCACATCAGATGCTTCATAAATAATCATGAACTTTGAAAATACTTTAAGGAAAGTAATGGGATAAGCATCAGGTACACCATGATTGGTAGGATCCAAGGAAACTGATGAAAAGGCTGATGAGGTTCAAAAGTGGGATATTCTGGATTGTTGGACTCCAGAAAATCATTACCGATGGTCTAAACCCAACATGTTTAACACTCAGATTCAGTCCATCCGTAGTGATTTTCTGGCGTCCAACAATCCAAAATATCCCACTTTAGGACCTCATCAGCCTTTTCATCAATTTCCTTGGACCCTACCTCTCACGTTCAAGTAGCTGCACTAATATCCACTGCATCTGATTGAATCCCCACCTACAAAGAGTCAGACAGTAGTCTGTGAGATATATACACCTCAGGAGACTCCTAGGACAAGGTCTAGGAACGTGCTCCCTTGAAGAACTCCAACAGATAGAAGAACAGTTAGAGAGGAGCATAAGCAGCATTAGAGCTAGAAAGGTTAATTATAAAATCCCTAACTTCGCTTTCATGATATTTTACTAAATGGTAGTTTAACATGGTTACTATCTAATATTTTATTTTATTTTAAAAAAATTATAATAATACATTTTGCACGAATATTAAAAGGGCATGCCAAATGCAACCATAGTATTAATTTTTTTTTTTTTTTTTTTGCTTAATAAAAAAGTACTTGAAAGTACTTGTATGACTTTTGTAAATTTAGGCCAAAGAGAAGGATGCAGGTTAGTCACATCTGCTTCATGAGACATTTTCCAGTTGAGTGTACTATCCTTCAAGTTCATAAACTCTCTTTTTTTTCCTTAATGTTTTGGGAGAGTAAAATAGGGATGCTGCATATATATATATATATATATATATATTAGCAGGACTGCATCATCAGCAAATGCAAATTCCAAACTTCATCATATCTTCAAGTGCTTTGATAGAGACCAACTCAATGGTACACCCATTTCATTAAGAGTTTTGTAACTCAACTAACACTTCTTGGTATTTCTAACGAAGATGTCTAGAAATCAAATCCCACTTCCCTATTGTAATTGATTTTGAAAAGAAAAAAAAATTTCCAGCTTCAAAGGGAAATTGTCCTTTCTATTTGCCTCCCTTTTCATGGTAAATGTTAAAAGTTTTGAACTGATATTACTTACACTGGCCTAGCTTATGTTCCCTAGTTGCTTTCAATGGGTAGCTTCAAGGATTACTTTTTCAGTACTTGCTATAGCTAGGTATCTGATGGTCATCACATGGTTAAGGCTATCTGTTAAATGGGATCTGCTACATACAAGTGCATCTTTAAATTGGTCACTATAATGACAATGCTATGCCTTTAATCACAATGTGATGGAATGGTTCCAATGAACAGGAGTACTTAAAAGCTATGTCAAACTGTTACAAACCCAGCTAAAAATCCTGCTTCCAAGCTTTTGAGAATCCGAAAAAATTTGCTCCTGAGTAGATCAAATCACTTTTAAGTAATCAAGTTTGGAATCAACAATCAAATCACTTTCATAAACTACATCATAACTAGCATATTCCATCCAAATGATGGACAGCAATTACCAAATTTCAGTACCTCGCTCATCATGGCAATGCCATTTTGCATATTGATGGTGTGGCAATGATTTTGGTGATAATCCTTTCTAGTTTTTATTACAAAATCTGATGTGCTGGAATTTCAACAGGGAAACTACAAGATGCATATGCCCTTCTTCTTAATTCTCTGGAGCCAACTTATAGCATATCATATTACTGAAGCATAAAACTTTTACTGTTTTACAACTATGTAGGCATAAAATATTTCAAGAAAAAACCTTTACCTATTTATATATGTATTTACATATCCATCAAAAAGATGAAATTTCTGGATTTTAGGTGGAAGCCTCGGCAATGCCCTCACAAACATCTCCTCTGCAAATTGGGCATACACTACAGCAACAGCATATGAACAGAAGGGACAACGTTATATTAGAAAATAATTGAACTTAATTTATAAAGTAGACTCCAATAAAATGATAAAATAAAAGCATGAAAGCATTGAAGATACCCGTGAATTTCTTTGAGCCATTTATCAATGCATGGCATATGATATTCATGACAACATGGGAGAACTCTTATTGTTTCCCCTTCCTCGTACTCAGCCAGGCAAATGTAACACCTGTTATTGATGACAACATATATAAGGACCTTGAATAAGTTCTGAAGACGAACAAAGATTATGCAATTTTCACTGTAAACTGTTAAAGAAATAGTGGGAATCATTCAAATGTATACTTCAAGAATAACCACAAGTAGAGGAACAGCAACATGTTCCAAACTTCCAAAGAAAAATTGTACATGTAGTCAATCTATAACTACTGGATCGCTCAACTTTGGAAAATGCATAGATATCCGTTAACAATGCACATAATAAATTATCTATGTGAAGCTAATTTCAGTTAAATATATTCTAAAATTCATGTACAATTAGGCTCTTTAAGATCTAAGCTTGTTTGGTTTCAGAGAAAAAATAAGAAAAAAGAAACTACTGAATTTCCCTCATATACCCTCATGTAAGCAACACTTTCATATAAACAAACCAAACCTTATATGATGCATACTTCCTTTCTTTTTCTTTTTCTTTTTCCACATGTTTTTTTTTTTTGGCCAAATAGACATATACCAAATAAACTTACTGGGCTCCATTTTCAGTTGCCTCGGCCTTCTTGTGATTCTTGAGAGGAAATGAGTCTACAACATCCACTGGAGCTGGCAGTGAAAGCACAGACGGCGAATCAGACACCGGGTGGTGATGGATTTCATCCAAGACCTGCATTTTGGAAATTATGATAATACTAAAGTGTTTAAATAAAAGTATGAACTAAAAAAGATAGGGAGAGAGAGAGAGAGAGAGAGCCTGCCCAGCCATCCTCTTATAATTCAGTTTTTTGCAAATTGCATGTGACAGTTCTACAATTCTACATAAGCAAAGTATGACAGCGCACTAAATAGTAATCATTTTATTAGACTAATGTTCACCTCCCTCCTCTTGCCAGTCATGTAAACTAAGAATAATGGGCATTAGATAGTCTAACCCCCTTCACATTATTACCAAATGCCTATGCTCTCTTAGATTTTGTTTTACACATGGTTAAGTCATGATCATGGGAGGAGGAGGGGATAACGGGAACTGAGTTAAAAAACAATTATTCAGTGAAATTGAAATTTTAAGGTTTACTTCATGGCTTAGTTAACATGCTTTCCTTAGTTTTCAGGGGAACTCATGTACATTGCTATTCTCTCACTTGATTCTGTTAAGTTTTCTTTTTTCTTTTTAAAGCTAAAATAAACTTTTCATCCCAACTTGGTCCAAGTTCAAAATCCATCCATCAATTTTTTATTTTTTTTTAAAGCATATTTCAACCCTTTTTTTTTTTTTTAGGGGCAGACTATTCCACTCTTCAACAACTTCCTGGGAAAATACAAGATACAAGTCCCCAATTACACATGTTTATGGACGTACATGCAAGGAGACAGCCCAACCAGTGATCTTAAGGATGGAGCCGGCTAACAGAATATAAGCCAGATAAAATAAAACAATATCTGACTTGGAAAATCTACCTCAAATAGTGCATCAGCAAGCATGAGTATTTGAAAGATGGTTGCATGAATACTAGGCTCTTCAGCTGAAAAGAATGTCCCACAAGTGCATCTACCATTAGGGTGGAGTCCTGACGCACAGAAAGACATATGCCTGTCTTCATCATCCAGATCACTATGAACTCTTTCTGAACTCTGCAAGAATAGAAAATGCACATGAATGAAGGACAAAAATAAAGCAGACTGCAGGTGAAAGCAGAAAAAATTCACACACCGAACTGAAGACGAAAAACAGGGAATATAAAAGCGGGGGAAAAGGAAATATTTATGCAAAAACAAAGACATCACGCACTCATTGCATCTCTCTTCCAAAAGAACTGGAAAATAACTTCATATAAAATAGATCTTTGTTCCAATTTGTTACAATTGACATGGTACAAGGGGACAAAACCAAAACAATGCAATGCAAAAATTAAAGAACAGAAAAATAAAGGATAGGAAACCTAAAAGTCAACACCCATTATTGCTTGGAGACAGCACCAAGCATGAGACAAAACCTCTAGAAGTCAACATCTAGGGTTGGCTGGAGTCAGCACCAATAGGAGTCAACATTTTGTGGGAAATTCTATTAATCAATCAAACTGTGATATGTGATCAGTCTCCATAGGAGTACAATACAATACTAGGATTAAACCTAATTCTAATTGACAGAGGAAACCCTAATTCTAGTTGATTTGGGAGTTCCCAAACATTGAATTACAAAACATAAATTTGACTCTAAATAAGACTGAATTATTATTATTTTTTTTTAAGACTAAATTAAAATAAATATTTAGCTTTGCTTACCAAAACGATGCAATCATGCAACTTAAAAATTAAAGACTAGCAAATAAAGGATAGGAAACCTAGGAGTTACCACATAGGCTTGGTTCGAGTCAACAACAAGCAAGACAGAAAACTCTAGGAGTAAGGACCAAGGGTTGGTTGGAGTCGGAATCAAACCATTGGAAATCCAAGAGAAATTTTATTAACCAATCAACTTGTAATTTGTTTCCATAGGAGTATAATACTGTGGTTATATAGATTACTAAGACTAATCCTAATTCTAATTGACATAGGAAACCAATTCTCATTGATAATTTAGGAGATCCTATTATTGAATTACAAAAATAGCATTGACTCTGATAAATTAATGCCTAAAATAAAATGCAAATTAATCCAATTAAATAAGACTAAATCAAAATATATATTTCTTTGCGCTTCCCCATCATGCTTACTACAAACAATTTGCTTCCCCATCATGCTTACTACAAACAATTTGCTTACAAGCAAACCTTAGGAAGAAAGTAACATAAGAGCATGGGAAACGTACTTTTGCAAAGGAAACAAAAGAAGATCACCATCAATTTAACACCATGCACCACAGCATGGTGTAGAGGTCAAGGGAAGCAGCCACCGCCGTGGATCCGTGCACCACAGCATGCTCTCCGGCCAGTATGACTAATACCTTACATATTGTATCAAAACCAACATTGGTCTCCACGAACTGGTTCTTCAGATCTCCATTCAGTGTAATAGGTACACCAATCACCTGTCAAATTAATAGAAGTTCTATTAATAGACTGTAGTATCATAAAAATATATCTAGATTAAAATAACAAATGATGCAAGGAATAAAATTGCAACAAATATCCTTATTTGAGGCATTCACCTAGTTCCAATAATGTAGGTTCAAACCATATTAAAAACAAAAATAATCTTATGGAAATGTGAAAAGAGAATTAATAATGGAATACAGTGTGTTGTTTCACATTAAGCTTTCAGATACCTTTTTTGAATCTTACGCCGTCTCGTATAATGCGGAGGAGGTCTTGCATGTCCTTCGTCAGATGCCTCGGGCTCAACATTGTGTCCATGTTTGTGCCCCCCTGTCCCACACGGTGGTGCCTTTGATATGCGTTTAGGCCGACCTTCAGCCGCTGTAGGTAACCCAACCGGCTGCTCGGCCTGAACATGGGGTGGGTCAATGGCTGAAGAAGGGGTACTAAACGAACTATGGGAGGGTGGCTCCTGCTGCATGTCAGGTGGGGTACCCAGGTCAAAGGATGGAATCGGTGACAGCTGAAGAAATGACTGTGGGGTGGGTGGACGGACGTCAGACCCAGAACAAGGAAGTGGGGTGGGTGGAAGGATGGTGGGGCAAGGAGACGGATGGTGGGCGGGTGAAGGGATGGTGGGCGTAGGGGCTGGATGTGGGTTAGGTGAAGGGATGGTGGGCGTAGGGGCTGGATGTGGGCTAGGTGAAGGGATGGTGGCAGTAGGAGCTGAATGTGGGTTGGGTGAAGGGATGGTGACGGTAGGGGATGGATGTGGGATGGATGAAGGGATGGTGGGGCTGGCGGATGCATGTGGGGTGGATGCACAGGGATCGGGGGTAGGGAGAAGCTGAGGGGTAGCAACAGGCGGACGGGATTGACATCCGGCCGGAGCTGTGCTCGTGCTTGGGCCGGTAGGCATAGCTGCCTCCTCAATCGGGGCCTCAGGGATAGGAGGTTGGACACGTGTCATCGCCTGTACTGCCGTCAACACCTCAGTAATGTCGTTGTGGTCCTCCGTGCCCACTGGATGACGCCTCAATAAACGGACGTATCCTTCAATCTGCACATGGAAAAACCACACATATTAGACCTGCAATACGAAATCAACAATGCCAATTGATAATAAAATAAATGTTGGTTCTGCTACTAATAATTGCAAATTAAAGGGAGATGAAGTGGTAAGCAAAAAATGTAGTAACAAACATCATGCTCTCTAAACAGTGGTTTCATGGTAAGAAATACGGTAACATGTAGAAGAGATTGAGAAGTTACCAGCAGAGTCACTACAGCACCAGGCCTATCGATGAACCTCCGAGTCACCCTTTTGAACCAGTCATGGTACTCGTGCTCTGGAGGCATATCACCAAGCACAGCTTCACAACGCCGATCAAAGCGATAACCCCACTCAAGGATATGCGCAGCATGCTTCTGCATCCAATTAACACCGATCTTCCCCCTCAAATCAATGCCATGAAGCACTCTGTCAGTGTTAACAGCGCGGGGAATTTCTTGGATCATCCCGAATTGACGAACAACACGATCCGGTGTATGTTTCTCTACTAGGTGGAAACATACAAGCGGCACCGTTGCCGTCCATACGGCCCTCCCTGCAACACACCAGGGCGGGAGGTCGTCAAAATGAGCTTCATATGGCTGCCACACCACCTACAATAGCCAAAAAAGAAGTACACAACACATTAGGGAACAATGTTTATATTTCAAAGTTCACGAAACCTATATGGACGTTCGTAAAAGCGTAAAATAAGGCATTTTCATACCTGGTCTGGCAACATGGAAGCTAGTTGCTCGCGATACCTGTCCCTGAAGATGTGGGCGGGCCTATTTTTCTTGTTTGGGACCCACAACCACCTACAATCAAGAAGAATGGATCAATAAGTACTGAGATAATGTTAAAACTATAATGTAATCACATATATGAAATAAAAGGAAATAAAAGGAAATTGAAATTTGAAGAAATAATGTAATCACTTAAGATGAAGAAATGAAGAAATAAAAGGAAATTGAAAGTAAGGTGGAGGGTGAGGTCATGTGAATTGCAATAGTAATTAATTCAAAGTTAGCTTTTTTATACTTTTTATTTATTAAAAATTTTATATGCTTATATTTCTTTATATATTATGAGTCAACATCCATATAATTTATTGAGTCTTAAAACTATAAGTCCATATTTCAACTAATATATCAATTTCAAGTCTAAAACTCTACCCAATAATTATAATAATACTATTGATTCTCAAAAAAAAAAAAAAAAAACTATTAAAACAATTTTTCTATTAAAATATTCTAAAAAAATTACTATTAAAAAACAGAAATATAAAAGCTCAAGTTAAATATTGCAGTACTAGTTTTATTACTTATATATTACGTGTGGACCCACATAAACAAAGCCTAAAACTTTTTTTTTCAAGTCTCTTTGTCATTTCCAACAACTAGTCACATGCTAGGTTCACAAAACAAGAAAGAAAACACAAAACAAGGCAATGAAAATTCAAAATAGAATTGAAGAAGGACTAGCGAACGAAGAGAAAGAAGAAGAAGAAGAAAAAGAAGAAAGAAGAAAAAGAAGATGAAGTAGCAATAGCAACTGCCTCGCCTCAGCCTCTCTATCTCTCTGTGACTTTGTCTCGCCTCTCCTAAATTTCCTTACTTTTTTCTTTTTTTCTTTTTTCCTTCATCTTTCAGACTTTCACTTTCTCTGTTAGGTTTTTCTGAGTTTTCTTCTTCTTCTTCTTGATTTACATGGGTCATGGGCTTAATTTTTCAACATATGTGTAAATATATGGGCTGTAAATGTACTTCATAAGGGGGGCTGGCTGGGCTAGGAATTCACGAGGGGGGCCTAAGCTAAAAACTAAGGTGGGGCAAGCTTTTTTTTTTTTTTTAAAAAAAAAAATTTAAGCTACTAATTAATTTTTTTTTTGTTTTTGTTTTTTGGGGCCCAAGGGGGCCCAGGCTCCCTTAGGCCCTCACTTGGGTCCGTCCCTAATTTAGAGGCAACAAATTATGAACCAACTTACCAAACCCATAAGCATGTGTTGTAAAAGCCATAAATTCTGGTTGGTTCGCTATCCAGTAATAGTGTCTTCTTCCTTGTGAGGCACGCAAACAAAAATGATATCTATGTCAATGTGTGTGCTTCGTAGTTTTCTTTTTTTTCTTTTTTTCCTAGTCAGAGTAACCATTTTAAGAGAACCTAACAATTGCAGTTAATTTCCAAGGTACGTCATCACGTTGGTTTGAAACCCAAACCATCTTCTAGCTTAATTGGCAGCTGTGAACATTTATAAATGTTTACTGTATACTCCAAAGCCCCAATAGCATGGTGTGAGCTGGAATACATAGCTGTTTAAATTTGCTTCTTACTTCAATATAATTCACTTTGAAACTTTAACAAAGAGATAAGGTTTGGTGCTGAACGTGAAGGACATTGAATGTTTTACATTCCCATCCATTAAATTGTTCCACACAACTTGACTGAAAAGCTCATATTGCTAATAGCTTTCACACTAGTGTTTTATTTTGATCTTTCTTAAATACAGTCCTAATGAATCAGGATGGGCCACATATATTCTCAATTATATATTTCTTTGTTCTAGGGGTTTCTGTTGAACTTTATATTCTGAGTCATAATGCTAACTCTCTTTACATGAAAACATCCAACTATATAAGTAACATATTATATTCCTTTTTGATTGGCATTCCAACTGAGTTTTCTCTACTTCTTTTAATCATTACGTTTTTTCGATATCTTCTCTTGCTTCTTATAGGCACAATCCCCAAGTTCCAAACTGAAAAGGAATATTTAGATTTATATTGTTTGAAATGGCTTTCATCTTGAATAGACAAATCATTGGTGGGATTGTGGCTGCATTGTTGACAGGCTCAATCCTAGTGGAAATATGCAAATAAAGATGGTAAAACAAATTTCCACATATAGATGCATTTGTGTGTGTGTGTGTGTAATGCATTCTAGTTGTCAAATATAGAATCATATTGGGAATCAATTATTATTATTATATTCTTTTTTTGGTATTGTGCATCATAATGTGCAGACATTTTGAAAATTTATATAATACTATAATTCATATAATAATTATACATATATAATAAAATTAAAGCATTTATGCTGATTCACCTCTTACTCATTATATGTAGTGTCTTTTACATTCTTTATAAATAACCTAAAGACTCTCTCTATGAGTGTTACTGATTACAATAAAGCCTTTATAAAAAACCTAAAGAGACTACGACTTCAAATAGCAAATAAAATTCCTCAAGAAGAAGTTAGAACCAAATAGAAAAAGAACTCAAAACATAATATAAGACTCGTGCTTTGGTGAAGACAGTATGTTATAGCAGTATGAGGCAGAGACTTACTTCAGGGATAGTGGACCACGTACTGGAGGACCGTAAGCACCCACTGGCGGGCCTCGCTCAACTGTCGGGCACAAATAGGGGAACCTGGCCCATGCCCAGTACTGGAGCAACAGCAAGCACCCACCAATCTGACTGGTGTCCTCGCTTGCCTTGCATAGCTCTCGATACAACCATGCAAGGCAAGCACTTCCCCAACTGTACCTCCGTGGATTGTGAAGGTCTTCCAACTGCTGCACCCACATTAGATGCACCCTATCGCCGGATTTGTCCATGAATATTGTGTCCCCCAATAGCGCTAGGATGTAGCATCGTGCGTACTTATGCAGCTGATCCTCTTCAGCATCAAGCGGCAATGGGTTAGCAACTTCCTCCAAAAGGCGGTTGATGAGAATCCTCTGCCCATCAAGTTGCTTATGGTTATTTTGAGTTACAGATTGAAAGCCAAGGAAGTCCCGGCACACATTCACCCAAGTTTTTTGTGTGCTCCCTGTTATAGCGTCACCATCAACAGGAAGCCCGAGAAGAACCTCCACATCCTGCAATGTGATGGTCACCTCACCATGTGGCATGTGAAAGGTGTGAGTCTCGGGCCGCCATCGCTCCACTAAGGCCGTTATCAGGCCATTGTCAATCTCTCTACCCGGGACCCACAGGAGTCCCTCCAAACCAACTGTGGTGATGATGTTCCTCACTCGGTCGTCCACCATTGGAGGTTGCTTGGAGAACTCTGAACTACGACTATGGCAGGTAATGGACCCTGGATCCTGCACATAACAAAATCATGGATTAATATAGTATATGCAAATATGTGTACATTGTATGGATTAAATGCATGTGCACAAGTTACTGTTTTAGTTGAGTGTTTTACCCGCCCATTCCAAATAGCTTTGGACCGATGCGTCGCCTGCTGTGTCAACATTGAGTAGTCAATGGGTCCAAGCTGTGTATAGTCAATGCGTCCAACATTTGCAGCAGCCATACTGAAGAAGAATGATAAGCAGTTAATTTCAAAATTGAACACACAATATGCTTAAATATATAGGTATGAGTTAGAGCAACTAAAGCCACTTTGTACAATGAGAATTCAGTAAAAGATGAAAGACTAAACCAAAAGAGGCCAATATGAACACAAAGCTTTTTAGACTTAGGATTTTATTTTTAAGGTTACAGTTTTGAACACACGCAGTTTTTGTATTTATTTTTATTTTTTAAAAGAAGATCACACACAGAATAATGCTTAGTTACAAATACCACAAGACAATGAAGGGCTTTGATAAACTTACTATCAAACATGAGATTAAAGGGTAATTGAGGAACATAAAAAAAGAAAAAGAAAAAGGAAACTAATGTATTAAATACTATTGATTGATTTCATATCAACAACTAAATAAATTAATTTTTGAATGAAAGAAACAATTTTTTTTATATCAATTTTATTACAAAATGCTTACAAATTGACATGATAATTCTTCTCCAAAAAAAAAAAATGACATCATAATAATTGTGATTGATGTCATGACAACCACATAATAAGTAAATTTCTTAATTACTTTTTTTTTATGTGTTTTAAATATCAAAATTATTAGACTTTAATTATTATCTCATTTAAAAGTATACATAAAACATAAGTTCATGGATTAGACAATAAAAAAAATCCTATTAATACAAAAATAGGTGTCCATAGTAAGAACAAATAAAATATATAATACAATTGTGGAATTTTCAATATATTAATCCAATTAAAGGTTATTAAATAGTGTGATAATTAGCAGCTTTTTCCTATTATGAAACTATTTATACAAATTCATTATGACACAGAAAGGTTACTAGTTATAATTGAGACACGGCCTTGTAATTACGAGTTTCATCTTTTTGGCTCAAAAGATGCAGAATCTGTCATCACTCAATTTCTGCATCCTCTGTTCATTTATGCACTAATGTATAGGCATTGTGACTTTGTTACCCAGAGGAGCGTGTTCTGCATAATTTATCTCAGAGACCTCTGACCTAGGAAGCTGAATACGTACTTGAGTAAATTTTTGGTATATGATAAGACCTTATTAGAAATCTTGAAGAGGGCATAGCTCTAGTACATGGGAGGTATATTATTGTTCATAGCTCTAGTACAGTTCTAGGAATTGTTTTCTCTCTTTTCTGTTTTGCTCTGTGCCTGTGTCTGTGGCAGTATACCTAGATCACTGTTGGAGTAAATGTACATGGAGTAAATTATATGTGCCTCAATTTTTAACAATTCCCAACTATTGGATGTGAATCACCATATGGATATTTTATTTATACCTTGTACATTGTTTGATAATTCAATAGCTACAATGGGGGAGGGGGGATTTGACACGTCTTTGCATTAGTTACAAGGCTCTTGTACTTGTACTTTGTTTGAAAAGCACCACGACCTTCTGAATTTCTTGCTAGTTGCAGCATCATTTTTGTGATAGAGTGCTGTTAATTTTCATTTTCTTGCAAGTTTCCTTTTAGGAATGAATAATATGAACTCCTATGCAGTATACATTCTCTATATCAGAAAAATTATGCTACTATATATATATATATATATTGTAGACTATGGTTTTGGATAAACATACTTGTAGATCTTTTTAGCTGTTAACCCCTTTACGTTAACAGGATGGTGTGGAGAGATACGTGATGTTATATTCTCTGACAATGGAGGTGTGACTGTGGTGTATCGTTTCACCATACGTGGATCTGATGGAGAGGTATGACTTTTTGTTATCTGTAGTGTGATTTTTACCAGTATTTATGTGTTCTGTCCGTGGCCACTATCAAACAAAACTAGGAGTGTATCCATTTATGACATTACTTATATCGCTAACCATTTTTAATAGGACCTAAAAGTGACCTACTTGTTTGTTTGGAAACTACTGGCTTCCATCATACATGCCACTAGAAGTCATCACATGCTTAGTTATGTTCAAAATTGATCTAAGGTTTATAATATTTGGTTTGACTTGATAATTAAAGTAAACTAATTGTTGTGGCTGCTGAAGCTATATGCATTTGTATGCTTGAAAGACATAACTGAGTAATTTCATGTTTCACTCTCACTTCTGACTTAAAAAATGAGCTTATTGAGAAAGAACAGTAAGTATCAGGCACATACTTGGCTAAATTGCCTCCATGCTTCCTTGACTCTCTTCTCAGTAAGTCAATAATATATTTTAAAAAAATGGGCAGAGCCCAAGTACATGGTAGTTATAAAAAATTAGAGAGTTTAGTTATCTTCTAATTAATTTAATCAACTAAATTTTTTTTGAGGGGGTTGTGAATTGAAACTTCTGGACCCTTGGTTCAAAGGAAGTTCGAATGCAGGTATAATGTGTCTTTTTGACTTGTCAGAAAAAAAAAAAAAAAAAAAACAGAGCTTCTTTAGGATTTTAAGTGAGTGTCCTCTAGATGAGCTAAATCAAGAGTCTTTAGTGTGTGCAAATGGAAAGATATTTCCATGTTTTGTCAGGGAGCTTTGGGTGGTCTTGTAGCTATTTGAGATAGGAATATAGATGGTCTAAATTATCTAAAAGAATCACTGGGATCATGGTAAACCTCCCCAGGATTCATTTTACTGCAATTTATTTGGCTAATTAAGGGATCAAATGGTATAGATCTGATGCGGAAAGGAGAAATTTGATTTTGTATAGATCTAATATCAACTAGCCAAAAGATGTCACCTTTCAAGCAAATTGGTGTTTACAAAGGATTTCAGAAGAAGTTCCAGCAACAAAACAAGATAATTGCAACGAGAAGATAATAGCAGTTGTGTAGGAATTATAGGTTGATTTAATGAGTTATTTAATACTATTTGGTAGAGAAACCACGTGAGGTTTTAGGGTTTGCGATAGTTAAGAGTAAGGGTTTGATTTAGGGCTGTAAGGTAGATGGAAAAGAGAGAAATTTATGGTGTTTAGATGCTGCACAACGAAAAAGAAGAAGAAGAAAACAGATAAGAGAAAGGGGGAAAAGACTACACAAAAGCCAATGTGTCTCAATACTCAAAACACAATAATCTTTATTGCTAATGAGGTTGTTCCCCTTTTTGATATCAATAAACAAAATAATAATTGAGTCAAAGAAAATAAACCTAAGATCGTTAGGACCTCCTAGAAAATTCCAGACACAACTAAATTATCAAAATACCCTAAATTTACAAGAGGTGTAGAAATTATTGTTTTGGCCCTGAACACAAAAGTAACCATAAATTGACAATAAAAACCCAAACAATGGTGATTATTCATGCAAAGTTTGCATTACGTTTGGTGGTGAATCCAAACAACCTTAGGTGGTGAAACCTAAGGTCTACAATGGGATTAATCTAGACTGCAGACCTCATCCAAACAACCTTACCACACATTGATATTGTTATGTGACATAGACTGCAGACCTCATCTTGAAACAAGTTTTCCACTAAGTTTAGTTCTGACCTTTTGCCTTTGATCCTACTTACTGTGCAATTACAACCTTTAAAACAGATTGGACAGCAAAACTTGGCATTTGGGCTGAAATTTAATGCGAAAGGAATTGTTGATTGTTATGAAAGAGAACTTGAAAGCCTTCCTTTTGGTCAAAAGCGTGATATTGAGTTTAAGATGATTGAAGGAGACTTTCAACTATTTGAAGGAAAATGGTCTATCGAACAGGTAATATTTTGTTGATTTAATGTTGTTGGGCATCTTCTATGTCAGTTGTGTTAATTTGTCTCTTTAGTTGTTCTCGAGCATGTGTATGCATGCATGTATAGCTGCTCATATGGTTTAGCTTGCTAATTATATGGCACTTGTTCTCTATTTAAGTTTTGCAATTGTTTCTAAACATCTCAACATTCTGTTTAAAGCTAATGTTTATAGAAGTTAAAGATTGGACACTGTTTAAGCTAGAATGTATTAATTATTATACAGTTTCTAAAGGCCAGCTATGATCTATGTTGGGGACCACGCCTCATGAAAACTGGAGGCCACTAGTTTGAATCTCTCCTTCTCCCTCACCTTAGGGCCAAAACTTACTTAAAAAGAAAGAAAGAAAGAAGAAAAGAAAGATTGCATCCTAACTTCGAAACTTGCACACGACTCCAACAAAATTCACTGGCTAGGTTGCAGACATCTTTTTATCAGTGTAAAATATATGGTTTCATTGTTTTTATATCCCAGAAATTTCGTCAAAGATCATAGCTGGCCTTTAGCAGGTGAATAATACACTCTAGCTTAGAATTTTGAATCAAGAAAATATAGGTATGGGGGCTACGATCACCAAAAACAGGAACAACAAAAGATTATATCTCATAGAGTTAAATTCCTGCTCTCAACCCATAACTAATACAACCTCAACAGAAGCTATTAGCCACAGGGCTCCTCTGTTTTAAAAAAGAAGGAACAGAAATAATCCTAAGAGAAGCAACCAAGCCCATTCCAATATCTCCTAAATCTTTCAATCAATCTATTATAAGTATATTTTGATCATTATCCAATTACAATTACACTAAGCATACGCTTCATATGGAAAATTTAAAATTACTAAATGCAAAAAAAATTTAAAATGACAACCCAATTGAAATATTTAAATGTAAATAAAATTTAAAGGAGCACAGATGCAGAATTCACAAAATTAGAAAAATAAAAAGGGGTTTAAGACATTATCAAATTTACCAAGAAGAAAGTCATCAAACTTTCAGTAACATGGATCAAATTAAACACTAAATCATCAACTTTAACAAACCCTATCATCAACTTTAACAAACCTTAACATCAACAATTTAATTTAACAAAGACCCAGTTAACTAACCCTAACATCATCACTGCAAAACAATGCATAGTATTAGCAAATGAGTATGAAATTTCCCTCATATCAACACATCAACCCACGAACAGAACAAAGCACAAAACAAAACAAAAAAAAAAAAAATCAAACCCACAAACCAATTCAATCTCAAAACACAATAAACTTTCGCTCTTTTTTAGCAGGTTTAACAGTTTTATTACAAATTCAATACAGAACCCAAAATAGAAAACAAATTCGTGACTGATGACTTTCTTTAATTTTTCATGCATGTTTCTCGGCAACCAAACAGTAAACGGTGGGTACAAAGCAACTCACCTTTTTCTTTAGTTTTGAGAGACCGCGTAAAAAGAAAAAGGTTGCTGTCGCTTGATCGAAGCTTTTGGCGAAGGCTGACTGAGACTGAGAGTGAGATTGACTGAGAGTGAGAACAATGAGATGGAGAAGCCGGTGAGTGAGAGCGTGAGTGGAGAAAGTCAGTGACGGATCAGTGTGTGAGAGGGTGAGACAGTGAGTGAGAGCGTCACCTTAAGTGTTTGCTCTGTGTGAGAGAGAGGGTGAGGGTGAGGGTGAGTGACAGTGGAGAGTGATTTGTGTGAGGTGAGAGGCGTTATTTTTGAAAATGTATTATTTGAAACTCGAGTCTTTGAGACTCGGTTTAACTTTTTACGTAAACCGAGTTTCAAAGACTCGAGTTTCAAATAATACCTACGTGGAACTCGAGACTTAAAAACTCGAGTTCCACGTAGACTCCTGCCACATCAACGCCATGACAAAGCATGTAAACCGAGCCTCAGAGGCTCGATTTTGGGCCCCTAAATCGAGCCTCTGAGGCTCGAGTTGCTAGTTTGCCAATATGTTTCCAAACTGACCCTACTAACTAAATAGTTGGGGTTTTATGGGTAATTACCCATTTTCGCCTATCTTTCTACGCACAAATGGTTTCATATATATATATATGTGTGTGTGTGTGTGTGTGTGTGTGTGTGTGTGATGGGATGTCATATTTACATGAATGTTGCTTTAATTTTCTGATGTTATGTGCTTTTGAATTTTGGTTTCAGTTCCTAGAAGATTCATGGATGCAGCCAGATGAGGTGGGGTTGTATAACCAATGGTATAGATCTTACCCTTTTTTCTAATTCTAAAGCTTATGATATATTAATTTTAATAAAAAAGTTTTTTTTTTTTTTCCATCTCTGTATATCTATAATTCAATTTAATAAATCGATCTTATGGTACATCAATGATAAACCCTAGATTATTTTAATTTTTTCACTATTTTGAATTATGCTTTGGCTTTTCGGGCAGTTGTTTCCTTAGATCTGCACATAATTAATATTAGCATATAATATGAACAAGCAACCAAAAAATCCGAATCTACTATTTTTTATTTTTTAGATCGGTCGTGTATTTTATGCCAAATAAAATCTTTTGACACGTTTTCAATGCCGATAAAGTTTTGTATTTTTTTTTTTTCCTTTTATGTAATGTTGTTTAATTTCAGTTATTAAAGACTACAACTTTAGGAATTTCATGTGATTCGATGTACCTTTTGTTAATTTTTTTATTGTTTATTTGTTGAAAATTAGTTAAAATACCGTTGTACCTAAAGAACATTGAGGCTATAAAAAACTTTCATAGGCAAATAAGCTATTTTCTTAATATAAAAAAGGGTAAATTCCACAATCCACCCCTGAGGTTTGTGATAATATCCAACTAAGTCCAAAACATTTTAAAACCTACTAATTTCGTCCAAAAAGACAATTTTGTCCCTAAACTTAAAAAGAAAAAAAAAACACCGTTACTTTTTTTTTTTTTTTTTTTTTTTCACTTCTTCCTCCTCTGTCGTCTGTCTCTTTCCTCTCCCCGTCTCCCCTGAGTTCTCCATCTCAAAACATATCCCAAAGTCATCATTGCCATTCAACCACCACCTCGCCAAACACACCACCCACCTAACCACCACGGCAACAACCCACCCCACCACCACGGTAACATCCTACCACCACCACCACCATGAACCTACAGATGCACAAAAACCCACAAAAAAATCAAAGCAAAATTCACACAACTGAAACCCACAAAATCTGAATCCAAAAGGCAAGACTCATCCCAAAATCCATCAATAAATCAAAACCAGAAAATTCCAACCCAAAACCCATTGGAACCCACCTAAAATCAAAACCCATGAACCATAAATCAACCCATCATGACCCACGCCGGACTTGAGAGACCCACAACCCACGACCACACCGGACTTGAGAGAGCCATGACCCACGACCTACGCCGAACTTGCCATGATCCACACCGGACTTGATGCACCCACGACCTGCGATGGAGCCATGACCCATGGAGAAGACGGAGAGGATATGGGCATACGGCTTGGTCAGGTGGCTTGCGGTGGCCTATGATGGTGGTGGCTTGCGGTGGCCTATGATGGTGGTGGCTTGCGGTGGGGCCAGTGACAGTAGGTCTGGCCATGGTGGCTTGGTGATGGGTTTTGGGTTTGAAGATGAAGAACTCAGAAGAGAAAGGGGGAAGACAAAGGAAGAAGGGAAAATAAAAAAAAAGTCAAGGCGTTTTTTTTTTTTTCAAGTCCAGGGACAAAATTGTCTTTTTAGGATGAAATTGGTAGGTTTTTAAATCTGTTGGACTTAGTTGGTATTATCTCAAACCTCAGGGGTGGTTTGTGGAATTTACCCTATAAAAAATTAATGGCAAACAACATATTTTTCGATAATTCTTAAAATGTCTTACAAGACTTGCATCTGTTAAAGCAACATTTAAAAAAGAAAATCTTAATTATAATCTACTAGAACCATCTATATTAACTACTCAATAGTCTCAATTATCACATAAGTTTTCCTTTACCTATATATGAAATATGAAAGTACCAAATATTCAGGATGTGCTTACATATTTTTTCTTTTTCAGCTTTGTGTTGATTAAGAGCTGGAATTAAGGAAACAACATGAAAGCATTGGTTAACATTGGCTTGAACATAGGGTCAAAGAGCTTGAACTCTGCTTCTCGAAAGGAAAACAGTTTGGCTTCTTTGATCAGAATGGTTGGTAGTGATGCTTGCACGTTCACATGCATAAGATATCCCAAGAAGTTGTCTAGTGCAGAAATAAAAGAAAACTGCTGACCATCTATTTCTTCCAGTGGGCCATATGAAGCGGGTGAACAATATCACTATCTTTTTGTTGTTGTTGTTGTTTTCCTATGGTGAACAATATCACTATCGGAGAATGCGTACAGTACGCTTAATTATTATGGATTATACTAGCCTCAAACCATTGATTGTACATGTTAGGTGTCTGATACAAGTCAGATCAGTGATTTACCAGATGTTTGTTATTATTTTTCATTACAATGTGTAGTTTTACTATCTCTTTACTTATTATTATGAAATGAACAACACATTGTATCTAGAAAGTAAGATCATGAATGTCAAAGCCTGCATTTTATGGAATTGTTATTGCATGTGGAGAGTTGAAAAAATAGATCCTGCTTAATCACAACAGCATTGATTTTACTTACAACAAATTTTGGTAAGTTTGTTACAAGATTCATTCAGTAATAGAGTTGAATAGATTCATTTTTACTAAATTCTAATCTTAATTTAACTACTAATTGGAAGTTTCTTTTAAACACTATCGTACTTGAATTACTTCGGTTTACTGTTGTTGTGAGGCTAATTGGACATTTGAAGTCACTGAATCATGAAAATTTTGGTTGAGTCAAATAATTTTGATACTAGTCACTCAGATTGTAACTTTCTATATCAAAGCATTTTAAATTCAATCCTCATTTCATTCTGATAGTAAATATATGGGATTCTAGAGCTTTGGACAATGCTTTATTTCAATGAAAAATAGAAGTAGGTTTGGAGCTAGAAGGCTTTATTTATCAAAATTCTTGTATGATATTTCAGGGGCAAAAATAGAACCTAAAAGCGTTGGAAAATGCTTCATTTGCATATCATAACATTTTTCATTCCAGTAGAATGGGTTGAGATTATTTATACTACCTATTTGTAGTGCTGTTTCCCCCAAAAAACAAAAGCTATTTGTAGTGCTGGTCATTTTTTTATGCTATGTAATCAAAAGACCATGCAAAACTTAGAAAGAAGATAAAATAACAACTATTACCGGTCATTTCTAAAAGGACCCCAAGGGAAGGTTTTTGAAGTAGCTTGTGTAGCAGGGAGAAGGATGCTTGAGAGGTTCTAGAAGTACTTTTGTGATACAAGGATCACTTGGTCCAAATACTTCACATATGGTCACACTAGTAGTGTGGTTTACACATTTAGTGGTAGACTGATTGAACCTAGTCATTGGATGTGGTTATGGTGGTTAACCTGCAACTTTATGGGGTGTTTGGTACATGCACTTAAAAACATGTGTGGAAATACGTATAATGTTGTTTAAAAACTGAAAACATGTGTTTGAGTTGCCATACCAAACAGGGCCCCATTGCATGTTGGCAATTTTGAGCGTAATCTTACCAAGTTTCACAAAATTAATCAATTTTTCTTCTTCACTTTTTCGAATTTTCTATAATGACATTTCATAATGGTTTGGATATAGTTTTGGTAAAATGGCTACTAGTGCCAAAGTTTCACAATAGTGAGAGAATTTTTTCTCCCAATTTTTCGTTTGTTTTGAAATGCCGCTATTTTTAATGCCATGATGCTTTTAATATAGTTTGGTAAAATTGCTGCTGGTCCCAACAATTTCTTGACACCAGGAGATTGTCTTGGTGGATAAACACTTGCACGTTTAGGGAACAGCGTCATTGTTAAGCTGGTGAACAATTTTGTACACGTGTATTCAGGAGAAAAAGTTCTTTTTTACTTTGACCTCAAAAGGAGGTTTTAATTTATTTGATTAGCTAATGAAAATCTCCCTCTCTCATTATTTGAATGTCGAGAATGCAATGATTGGCACCGTCAAATGAAATCTTATTCTTGGCAAGAAAGAAGGAATCTTATGGTACTTGTATTATGTATTATTGTGAACAACTAGTGTTCATTTATAGTTTCATGCATTTCAATAAAGCATGAAGTGCACGTTAATTTAAACTATGCTGTGTAATTAGTAATCTACAATCATCTTCCTAGTGAAAATTGTGCTTAACTTGAAGAACTGTATATTATTGCGTGCACTAAAAGCAGAACAAAGATATTGATTATATGGGACCTTGATTTATTTTATCAGATTTAAGTGTATTTTTTCTTTTTTATGAAGAACATATTTGACTTGGTACAACGGCTATGGATAGTTCTCTGTAATGATGTTGCCTTTTGCATTATTGTGACTGATTTGGACTATAATTATAAGTTTATAGCCCCCTTCATTACAATTGACATATAATCTTCCTATTTTTGCATACTATAACAACTGAAACTCATGCCGGCCTCTTTGTTTCTTTAATCTTTCGGCTGTGCATAATGATGCTGACAGTAGATTGGGGGTTAATTGATGCAGAAAGATCAGTAAGACAAGACCATATTGTTGTTCTGACGAAACATGGTAAAATCAGTTTCAAAGAGATTGTGGGGGTGTTCAGTACACACACTTAAAAACTGAAAATTGTTATTTGAAAACATGTGTGAAAATACGTGTGTGGAAATATATGTAATGTTGTTTAAAAACTGAAAATTGTTATTTGAAAACATGTACCAAACACCCCCTGTGTTTGCATGGCTTTGGTGAGTTATCAATTTTGAGATTAATATAATTTCTCTTGCATGCATGTCTCAAGTACCCCCCCCCCCCCTTTTTTTTTGCACTTCTTATATATAGGATTGGCTAGCATTAGAGTAATATATATTGGCAATACTTTGCAGTATCAGCTTCATTGTTGAATTGCGCTTGACTTCTTCATGTTTTCCTGTAGAAACCTGAACATATCATGCTCTTTCTGTACTCTTCTTGTTGTCTTGTGTTCGTTACAAGTCAATTAAGCGTACATCAATCTTGTACAAAACATCGCATATTACAATATCAGTGCTTGCTCTTGAGAATGAGTTCCAAAGTAGGATAATTCCATATTCTTGATTGGGCATCCTTCTTAATTTATTTAGCAGTCTAAATCCAAGATCATGTAAACTTTATTTGACTGAGTAATTGAGATTTTTATTTCTTATATTTTTTATTATATTCACATCTCTTTATTGTTTGCATGGACTCTTTAAAGATTCACTAATTCAGTAAATATGAAAATTAATGTTGATATTCTATATAATTGGAAGATTGTCTTAAATCTGTGTTTTCTAGTTTCTATGATGATTTTCCATAAAATATGTTGGATATAGTAATTAGAGTGTTATTGGTGAGAGAGGCGTACATATAACTTCTAAATCCAATCAGATTGCCTTTCTTTTTTGCCTATGATTTTGTGTTGGATTGTTGATGACTACTGATTTTATAGTAAATCAAGTTTATGCTTGGCTTGAATAAGCCTTACCTGTACCACATGGAATTATAACCCATTGATAGTCAGTTAGCTTTCTTGTCTTGTAATACAAAGCCAATAGTATCACCTAGTCCTATTTGGTTTGGGTTGTCTCCACAGAAAGTCTCCTAACCAGCTCTATGTTTTCTTTGTGAGCCAGTCTTTGTAATTTGGCAAAAGATAGCACATTGCGTGTGTTTGAGGTTTAGGTTTTGTCAGAGTTTTGCACCACAATTTTCTTTTCCTTATTTCTCTGTGAAACTTTCTATTCAACACTGTCACCTATGGATGTAGGTCTAAAGTCAAAACATGTAAATCTTTGTGGTCCATATGCAATTGTTTATTCTACTTTTTTATTTCTTTTCCACATGACACCTCTAAAATTGATTACACTCACAGAAATGGTATCAGAGCCTTCATTATCTCAAAACAATCTGCCCAAACAAAATATAAAAAACATGCCATAGGATCATATTCAATAGAGCTATGACCAAGTAAAGTTCATGACCAAGCAATAGTGCATTGCTATTATTATTTTGGCTAGTTAGCTTCTTTATGAATATTTTGATTAAGTCGCAACAGATTATTTTGAGTGCCGGAGACCTTTTTCATCCTGTTCTCTCCCTGTTTGATTTCCCATATCATGCAGGGTTGAGCCATGATTTTTGGGATAATAATACATATAGAGAGCTGGTGGCAAAAGGTCACAGGCATTAAAAATCATGTGCATATTGCATAGCTACAGTAGCCGACAAAACATTGCAGGACATAGAGGCAGGGGTCAGCCATGATTTGTAGAGCTATTTTAATCAATGTCTAGTTGGTTTGGAATATCAATCCCACCATCGAAATGTATTTGGGCACAAAAAAGATGACTACAGCATCAAATGAACCCATGTTTTGATAAATGCTATGCACTTGTCAAAAAAATGTTTTGATGGATGCTTTGCAGTTGGCCATATTGTCTTATAACTTGGCCCACTCAACTTACCAAATCAATGTGGCATATTGCTAAACCATAACAATTGGCCATATATATATATATATATATATATACATATATGGGAAGTATATAAGGTAAGATATCAAAGGAATTTAAGAAGGAAACTTTCTGCGTCTTCGGTGACCCTAACTTAAATCTCTGTCAAAGCATACAGGTATGTAAAACCACCCGTGCTTAATATTTGGTTTATTTTAAATCTCTTCCTTGTCCGGGATCTCATATATATTCCAGTACTCAAGTCGTAGATTCATTAAGCACTATGTATCTCTTCAAACACAAAATTTTTGAAACTTAATAGGTTTTCATTGCATAGTTGAAAGGTCATAGCTGTGAGTGAGGGAAGCATGAAGAATGTGTCCTGTGAAATTTTGCAAAAAGTAGACCTTTACATCTTGCTTCTAGCTGAATATGTTTTGAATAGATTCTAGTGCATGTGTCCTGTTCTGTTGAATTGTAAAGTGTTCTGCAGCCCAATGTTAGTAAGCTCTATAGGTCCGTAATATGCTCTGATTACTATGTTATTTTTTTTTAACTATTATTCCATGTGTTGATCAATCCACAGCAGACTTGCTTGCATGGAACGTAGTAGCTTTTTTTTTTCTTCTTGCAGTTGTATGATGTCTATTTTCATTCATCAAAGTGTTGGAAAGGACTTGGGACGCGTTTATAATTTTACAACCTTGGGACTTGATTTCTTGATTTGTTCTAGATGTTGTAGAACTCATGCTCCAACCTTAATTTATTGTGGAATATGTTCTCAATATAATTTATACTATCAAAAATTGTGGAATATTGTTTTAATATCTATTTCTATGGATTGCATTACTATTTCTAAGAAAATTGTTATAGAAGTACGTTGCCAATTTCAGAAAGCCCATTCTACATTCTAAATCAAATGGACGTATTCAAGGCTATCCAACTTTAGTGAGTATTGGTGTCTTCCATGGTTAAATGATAGGTATGCTTCTAACACTTACCGTCTTTCTCAGTCACAAGTCTACACTACATGTGTTCAGACCAACTTGGATGATAAGTTGATATGTGCCTTTTTTTTTTTTTTTTTTTTCTTGAGAGAATGTATAAAATAACTTTAATTAAACAAATCCTGCATCCATAGTGAAAAGAAGGCAAGTTTATGGACTGAGTTTCGTTTAACAGAATGGGGTGAAAAAAGAGAATGTTTTCCCCTGAAGCTACAACTTAAATTTCTAGTAAGAGGAAAAAAATTAGATCCATGATCTTTATGCCTCTTGTATATATAAAATGAGACCAGTACCCACCATTATAGCTTTCTGTACTAAGCTTTAGGTTGATAATCTAAGAGGTCAGGTAGGTTTTTGCCTTTGTAATATAAAGTTCAATCAATCATATTTCCATTGATTTCAACTAGTATTTTTGAATTTGGACACTAATTAAATACCAAAAATTTCACTGTGGACAATATTGGAAACTTGAAAATTACCTTGTGTCAACTGTGGTGCCACATATAGTAAGATGCTACATATGAATGTACAATCTAATGTTATTGATATTTAAAGAAATTTACAGCTTTATTTTATCTTTTGTAAAAAAAAAAAAAAAAAAAAAAAAAAAAAAAAAAAGAAGAATGAAATTTCCTGCTTTCAATCTGCCACAAAAGAATTTTATATCCCAATTCATTCATTTTTTTTTTTTTTTTTTGAGATAAAAGATAGACCGATTCATTTATTTGTTAACCATGATTGATTATATAATTTTGAAGAGTGATAGAATAAAATTTAGGCCATGCTGAAGAATGAGGGTGATGAATAGTCTTTTGGAATCTATTTGTTTCACAGGCAGGCCATGAATATAAAAGCCAGAGACAGGACAGCCGGTGCAGTGCAGTGTACATGGAAGGTGAAAAGGATGTAATTTGTACTCGACAAATTGATTCCCACAGGATATTGCAGTCTCTTTTTTAGCCACATCTAATAGTGGAATTCAGCTGGAATAACCTGCATTACAACTGGTATAACTACATTATTTATTGGAATTCATCATCTTATTTTTCAATAAGAAATACATTCTTCCTCTGTGAGATATCCAGCATGAAATCAAGGGTTTCCTTTCATTTCCTTATTTTTCTTATTTCATACCGAAACCCTTGTAGATGGCAGATGGAGACTCCAAGAAATGGTTTTAGAGAGAGAGAGAAAGAGTCATTAAAAATGTCTGTGTTCAAGAGGCTTTTGTATCACAATGGCTTCCTATCTTATCCAAACAGTGATGTACTAGACCTTAAACAAAAAAGCATGTGCACCATCTTCAGGCCTTACATCTATGCTTTACATATTTACTTTTGGCTTGATTCATAAATTAAACTGCGACGAACAGTAAGGTTAAATGCGGCCATATGTGCCTCTTTTCAGTTGTATTAGTCATAAACATCTTGTTCTTCTGATGGCAGAATCTATCACATCTTCCTAAATTTCTCTCAGGATAAAAGAATTGTTCCAGTATGGACAACTACCAACATGTAGCCAAATTTGACATTATACATAATCATAGCTTTTTATTTGACTTTATTGAGTTAATTTCAGGGAATATGATCCATCGCGCTTGCCACATGGAACACTTTTCCCCCATGTTTGCATGGCGCATAGTGTCTCTTCAGCCAAGGGAGATATTGGTGGTAGTGCTTGCAGAAAAAGCAACGATCACTCCAAATATCCTGCTGGAACATTATGTACCTGCATTTGTGGCTGGGACATCATTTACCTGCATACGAAGCCCCAAAAAAGATGCCCAGCAATTTTGTTATAAGCTTAACCATGAGGAACTATCCTCTGTAAAAAAGTAAGGCTTCTATTTAAGTCTTCTAGACATTATAATTGACTAACTATCCTCTAGTCATCTTGCTAGTATTTTTCTTTGGGTCATTCATAGTCATACAGGAAGCATGATACACTGATCTAAGTCTTCTGCTACATGGGCAATCCATGCTAGATGAGGAGTAAGAATATTCTAAACTGCTCTTCAAAAAATGTTAAAGGCATACAAGGAAATTTTTAAAATACATATATATATATATATATATTGTATTAGTAATCAATTACAACCAAAACAATCCCATAAATTGAAATTCCGCTTCCAATATTCAAATCTACTTTTAGATCTTTTAGTTCACCTCCTACATCATTAATCCTGACTAAATTTTGATTTCATCATATATTTTAGTCACGATTTTCACTAAATTTCCTAACAATATCCCTACTTTTTTTTGTTTAAAATATGATGTAAGGAGCTCTAAAAGAAGAAAAAATAATAGTGGGAAGATGTGGCAAGAGATATGAATTTGAAACTTTTATCTTAGAATGAAAAGACTAGATGACAGGTCAAACAGATTGAGAGTGAGGAACTTGCTCAAATAGTAGAAGACAAATTTGGTGTGTTTCCAAGAAACCAAATTGGAAAACATAACCAAATTAGGTTTTATTGTGCTATTGCATTAATTAATTTATTCACACGTGGAATTCGGGGAAATAATTTTTGCTTATAAACTAAGGTTGAGTTTGGATTGCACTGAAAAATGGAACTCCCTACGTTTGACCTTTTTTCTGTGGGTCCCGTACACTGTTCACAGGACCCGCAAGTACGGATTTCAGCAAGTGTTAAGTTAAAACCTGGTCCTACGGCACTATTCACACATTTAAAAATTATTTTGCTACAGTGTTTTCAGTTTTCAGTAATAAGTAATATCTAAACAGACCCTAAGGAACTTCTATGTAATGAAGCAATGCTTCAAGTTAAGTCTTCTGGACACTTAATGTAAGACACATAACAATTGTACCTAAGTTTTATTTTATTCTCATTACTACTTTATGATTACTTTTCAACCAATGAGAATTAAGCTTTGATATTTATATAATAAAGTTCCCAAATTTTTGTGTGAAAAATAACAATTTTGCCCCTGGAAGTTCAATTCATCTTGAATTTGGTGTTTGGTCAAGTTTTGAATTATGCCATGTTGTAAAATGGTTTTTTTTTTCCCCCTTAACCCTAGACTTGTGAAATGATGATTTTGCCCTACCTTATGATTTTCAATCAAAAATTTTAATTTTCACTATTAGATAAGAAAAACTTTTCAAGAATTTATCCACCAACCTCAAGGTAACAAATACTATAAAATGATGGAAGATTACAACATATTTAACAGTAAATATATTGTTAACTCAAATAGACTAACTAACATGACCATATAGCTCCAAAACCAAGGACTACTCTATCATAGACTTTGTTCGAATGTGAACACCTACTCACACCTTCTAGAATCCTCTATAAGCTTTGTTGTTTACTCATTAACAATTTCAACTTGATCATAAAATCTTGAATAATTCCTTGATTACTAGGTGATGCTTTTGTGAGAACTTGGTTAACCATCACCTTAGTTGTGCAATATGCAGTTTTCCAAACTTTGAAATCACATCATCTAAGTCTTTTTTATACCTTAACCTGGAATCCACAAAACCTTAAAGAGTTGTGTCGATTGATTAGGCTATTTCGAGATTATAATTGGATTATTATCTCAACGGATCTATTTAGTAAGTTATGTGTCGAAATCTCAATCAATATACCAAACGTATAGAGATTCCAACAATTATGAAACCTCTCATGCAGTCATAGGTACACATCTTGAACTTCAAATAAACTTACAGGACAAAAGCGACACAAGTTTGCTCACAGTTTGCCAACCTAATATTATAAACCTAAAATTTACCTTTTACAAAAAACAATGTTTACGTATCATTTAAAATTCTAATTCACATAACTTACGTAAAAAATGCTTAATGCAGTTTTATAGTATGTAAAAAATGCTTAATGCCGTTTTACAATATGCTTTGATTATGTCAAGTATCCAGCAGCACATTTAGAGGTAAGACAATTTTTTTTTATTTTTTTTATTTTTTTGAGAATTGATTCTTAAAAAATAAAAATAAAATAAAAAAATTGTCTTACCTCTAAATGTGAAAAAAAAAAAGTTAAGATAATTTTTATTTTTTTAAGGGGTAAGATTAGTATAATATTGGTCGGTATCGAATCCTCAAAAAGATAAGTACAATTGGGGGTTGGCCTAGAAATTATCGTATTTTCTCGAAGTATGAGAAGTATACGTTACAAACCAAACACACTATAAAATAGCCTCACCATGCTTCACTCTTCTTCACTTCTCAACTCTCATAGAAACCATTGTGATCACAGAGAGTAGTATATAGATATCTGTAGCTAAACTCCAATGGAGGAGAATGGAGAAATTCTCATATTCTCAAACAAGAAGAGAATCAAACAGCAGCATCAACATAAAAGTTTGTGCTCACAGCGAATCAGCGAATTACCAGATTTCCACATTATGACTCATCTTCAAAGTAAGGAATCTCTTTCTTCCTAGCTATCACAAACACGTATCTTTATGCGCACAGATGGTTTCATATATGTTGCTATAATTTTCTGATGTTACGTGTTTTTGAACTTTGGTTTCAGTTCCTATAACATTCGTGGATGCAGCCAGATGAGGTGGGATTGTATAACCAGTGGTATAGATCTATCGTACCCTTTCTCTTTTGGTTCCATTATTCTAAAGCTTGTGATATATTAATTTCTGAGTTTTTTTTTTTCCTTCTATGTAAATCTATAAATAAATTTAATAAATCCATCTTGTGGTACATAAACCCTAGATTATTTTGATATTTTTCAATGTTTTGAATTATGCTTTGGCTTTCCAGGTGGAGGTAATGTGCAAAACAGTAATGTAAAAGAATTGTATATAGTTAGTTAGACAACGTTTGAAACAATAAAGGAAAGTAGCATCTCGAGTTTTAGAAACTCGAGATCCATATTAGAAAAAGACCACATAGATCTCGAGTCTTTAAGACTCGAGTTTCATGCGAAAAAAAATTTCACTATAGTGGCGTTTTTAATCCTTTCAGTGACGTTTTAAAGCCCTATAGCGGCGTTTTCCTGGGAAAAAAAATTTCTTAAGTACAGATTATGGAGTCCTATAGTGGCGTTTTTAAACCCTATAGTGACGTTTTATAGACCTATAGCGGCGTTTTTATTCAATTAATGGAAATCGAGTTTTTAAAACTCGATTTTCAGCTTAATTTTTTTCCACTTTAAACTAATCCACTTACAAATCGAGACTTAAAAACTCGATTTTTATCTTGGAACTCGAGTTTTAGACACTCGAGATGCTAGTTTTCAACATTGTTTTGAAACGTGACAATTAACTAAATTTTTTAATATTTATTGTTATTTAGAAAAAAAATTCTTCGAGGTGGTTGTTACCTTAGATCTGCACATAATTAGCATATAATTAATATGAACAACCAACTACTATTTTTGATTTATTTCTAGATCGGTCGTGTATTTTATGCCAAATAAAATCTTTTGACACGTTTTCATTACCGATAAAGTTTTGGGATTTTTTTTCTTTTACTTAATGTTGTTTAATTTCAGTGACTAAAGACTGCAACTTTAGGAATTCTGCGTTATTCGACGTATCTTTTGTTAATTTTTTATTGTTTATTTGCTGAAAGTTGTAGCACAGGTGCGTTTTGAGACTCGGGTGCGGGTGCGGGTGCGGAACTCGGCAATTTTTGAAAAAGTAGGGTACGGGTGCGGGTGCGGGTGCGGCGAGACTCGGCGGTTAAAAAATTATTAAAAATATTTTTATTTATATTTTCTATATATTTTTACTATTAAAATATTTTTTAAAAACACATTACTATGCCTCTGAGGTGAGAATTTCAGATTTTCCGGCCAGATTCAAGGCAAATTTTGGCCCTTTTCGGCCTTTTCCGGCATGTTTTGGCCGTATCGGCCGTATCGATCGCCGGCCGATACGAACCAATATGGCTGATACGGCCCGATTCTGGCCGAATCAGCCCAGTTCGGAGCGAATCGAAGCCGATTCGGTGCAAATCAAGCCGCGTCGGCGCGAATCGAGCTGAGTCGGCCCGAATCTGAGAAAAAAAAAAAACTCAGACGCGGCATCGACACGCGGGCAACCGCGTCGGACGCGGGTGCAGCACCCTCCCAGCCGCATCCGTGCTTTCTAGGTTAAAATACCGTTGTAACTAAAGAACATTGAGGCTATAAGAAGTTTTGATAGGCAAATAAGCTATTTTTTTTTTATATTAAAAAATGATGGCAAACAATATAATTTTCACAAAATTCTACTAGATCTGTTAAAGCAAAATTAAAAAAAAAAAAAAAAAAAAAAATCTTAATTACAATCTACTAGATCTATCTAGATAGTACTTCATAATGTCTAATACATCCTCATTAACAACTCAATAGTCTATACTATCACTTAAATTTTCCTTTACCTATATGAAATATGAAAGTATGATATATTCAGGATGTGCTTACATATTTTTTCTTTATCAGCTTTGTGTTGATTACGAGATGCAATTAAGGAATCGACATGAAAGCATTGGTTAACTTTGGCTTGAGCATAGCGTCAAAGAGCTTGAAGTCTGCTTCTCGAAAGAAAAACAGTTCAGCGTCTTTGATCAGAATGGTTGGTAGTGATGCTTGCTTTTAGCTTGACCACTGCTTGCTCATTCACATGCTCAAGATATCCCAAGAAGATTCCTAGTGCCTGTCAGTCACAAGGAAAATTACTGACCATCTATTTCTTCCAGTGAGCCACACACGAAGCCGGTGAACAATGTCACTATCTTTTTGTTGTTGTTGTTGTTTTTGTGTTTGTGTGGTGAACAATATTACTGTCAGATAATGCGTACAGTACGCTTAATTACTATGTGTTAAAATATTAGCAACGCGATGAGTTATATCATGTTGTGTATGCTAGAGTGGATGCGGAAGAGGAAGCATAGAAGAGGAACACTGAGAACACGAGGGTTACGTGGTTCAGCCTTACGGCTTACATCCACGGAGGAATCCCTTAAGGGCTACATCTTTATTGTATGAGAGTGTAGTACAATAACTTCCTATGTTACAATGAACCCTAACATGAGTATATATAGGTGACTAAACCCTAGACTACTAGTACAAGCAGGAATGGGCTTGGGCCTATTACATTGGGCTAATATGTCTAATATATATCTCTAACACCCTCCCTCAAACTCAAGGCGGAAGCTCGATAAAGACTTGAGGTTGGATAAGCATGAGAAGATCACTTGGAGATGCCTTGGAGAATGCCTTTGAATAAACCACAATGAAGAATGTGCCAATTGTCCAATTTCGGAGTCTCAAATGCAGAAACGGAGCCCAAAATTGGAATCTACGCGAAAATCTGAGCAAGATAGGCCCTTTTGGAAATTTTGACTTTTGGTCAAAGGTCAACACAAAAAGTCAAAGTCAACTGGTCCAGAGTCAAAGTCAACAGTCAAAGTGCTCATGGGTCAGATCCGGGTGGTCCGGGTCGGGTCGGTCCGGGTCGTGGTGCTGACGAGACGACACTGCTGACGTGTCGCTGACGTGGACGTGCTTGCGTGGCTGCTGATGTGGAGTGATGACGTCATCCGAAGACGTCAGATGCAGTTTCTGACGCGTGGAAGGCGCGTGAAGGCGTTGCCGGCGCGTGAAGCATATGCCAAAATCATGGAGGCGCGTGTGAGCGCATGAAATCTCGGATGCGGGCCAAAATCGCAGGTTTCGTAGATCGGCGGACGAGGAGGCCGATAGGGCGGCGCGTGAGCCCAGCAGACGATCTAGAAGACAGGAATCAATGGCGGGGCGTGGGAGATTTTCCTTAGGCTACTGTCGCGCGTGGAGGCGCGTGGCAAGGTTTTGGGTGACCGGATTTCTGGGTTTTGGTCGCGGGAGATCTTGGAGCACGTCTGTGGTGTTGGTTTCATCAGGCGAAGCTTGGAGTTGCGCAGATCTGATAAGTTAAGTCACGGCTTTGCTTGTGTTTGTGGAGCTTGGTCACAGCACAGAGCCATAGTGGCTGCGAGATGCCGTGGAGTCTAGATCCAGCAGAGAAATATGTGTAACTTCAAATGGTGGTATGCACGTGTGAATCTTCTTTGCTGTGTAGAGATGTTTGTTTGATGCCAAGAACGGAGTTTGGCTCTGATACCATGTTAAAATATTAGCAACGCGATGAGTTATATCATGTTGTGTATGCTAGAGTGGATGCGGAAGAGGAAGCATAGAAGAGGAACACTGAGAACACGAGGGTTATGTGGTTCAGCCTTACGGCTTACATCCACGGAGGAATCCCTTAAGGGCTACATCTTTATTGTATGAGAGTGTAGTACAATAACTTTCTATATTACAATGAACCCTAACATGAGTATATATAGGTGACTAAACCCTAGACTACTAGTACAAGCAGGAATGGACTTGGGTCTATTACATTGGACTAATATGTCTAATATATATCTCTAACACTATGGATCATACTAGCCTCAAACCATTGATTGTACATGTTAGTTGTCTCATACAAGTCAGATCAGTGATTTACCAGATGTTTGTTAATATTTTTCATTACAATGTATAGTTTTACTATCTCTTTACTTATTATTATGAAATGAAAAACACATTGTATTAAGAAAGTAAGATCATGAATGTCAAAGCCTGAATTTTATGGAATTGTTATTGCATGTGGAGAGTTGAAAAAATAGATCCTGCTTAATCACAACAGCATTGATTTTACTTACAACAAATTTTAGTAAGTTTGTTACAATATTCGTTCAGCAATAGAGTTGAATAGATACATTTTTACTAAATTCTAATCTTAATTTAACTACTAATTGGTAGTTTCGTTTTAAACCCTATCATGCTTGAATTACTTCGGTTTCCTGTTGTTGTGAGGCTAATTGGACATTTTAAGTCACTGAATCATGAAACATTTGGCTGAGTCAAATAATTTTGATACTAGTCACTCAGATTGTAACTTTCTATATATCAGAGCATTTTCAAATTCAATAAGAATTTTCTGATAGTAAATGAGATTTTAGAGCTTTGGACACTGCTTTATTTCAATGAAAAATAGAAGTAAGTTTGGAGCTTGACTGCTAGAAGGCTTTATTTATCAAAATCTTGTATGATATTTTAGGGACAAAAAAGAATAGAACTCTAAAGCTTTGGAAAAAGCTTCATTTCCATATCATAACATTTTTTCACTCCAGTAGAATGGGTAGAGTTTTATTTATACTAGCTATTTGTAGTGCTGGTTTTTTTTTTCCTTGCTATGTAATCAAAAGTCCTTGCAAAATTTAGAAAGAAGATAAAAATAACAATTATTGCTAGTCATTTCTAAAAGACCCCAAGGGAAGGTTTTTAAAGTAGCTCTTGTAGCAGGGAGAAGGGTGCTTGGGAGGTTCTAGAAGTACTTTTGTGATACAAGGATCACTTGCTCCAAATATTTCACATATGGTCACACTCTGGTTTACACATCTTGTGGTACACCGGTTGAACCTAGTCATTCGATGTGGTTATGGTGACCTGCAACTTCACATAGCATGTTGGCAGTTTTGAGCATAATCTTTCCAAGTTTCACCACGAATGTAATCAATTTTTCGAATTTTCTATAATGACATTTCTTATTAGCTGTTGGTGCCAAACTTTCACAAAAGTATGAGATTTTTTTCTCCCAACTTTTCGTATGTTGTATAAAGCGGGCTATTTTTCATGCCATAATGGTTTTAATATAGTTTGGTAAAATGGCTGCTGGTGCCAACAATTGCTTGACACCAAGAGATAGTTGCGGTGAATAATCACGTGTATTATGGAGATAATGTTCTGTTTTGCTTTGATCTCAAATGGAAGTTTTAATTTATTTGATTAGTTAATGAAAATTTCTCTCTCTCCCTCTCTCTCTCTCTCTCTCATTATTTGAATGTGTGGAACGCAATGATTGGCACTATCAAATTAATCTTATTCTTGGAAAAAGAGAAGGAATTTTATGGTACTTGTCTTATGTATTATCGTGAACACCTAGTGTTCATTTTATTGTTTCATGCATTTCTATAAAGCATGAAGTCCACATTAAATTAGACTATTCCGTGTAATTTAGTGTACAGTCATCTTCCTAGTGAAAATTGTGCCTTAACTTGATGAACAGTATATTATTGCATGCACCAAAAGCTGAACAAAGATATTGATTATATGGAACCTTGGTTTATTTTATCAGATTCAAATGTATTTTTGCTTTTTTTTGAAGAACATATTTGACTTGGTACAACAGTTATGGATAGTTCTCTGTTATGATGTTGCCTTTTGCGTTATCGTGACTGATTTGGACTATAATTATCACCCATCATTACAAATGACATATAATCTTCCTATTTTAACGTACTACAACAACTGAAACTCATGCCGCCTCTTTGTTTCTTTAATCTTTCAGGTGTGCATAATGATGCTGACAGGGGATCAGGATTCAGGGGGTATTGACACAGGGAGATCAGTAAGACAAGACCATATTGTTGTTCTGATGACAGATGGAAATCAGTTTCAAAGAAATCGTTTTTGCCTGAAAACATGTGATATGCATGACTCTAGTGAGTTATCAATTTTGAGATTAATATAATTTGTCTTGGATGCATGCCTCAAGTAACCTACCCCCTTTTTTTCGCACTTGTTATATATAGGATTGGCTAGCATTGGAGTAATATATATTGGCAATACTTTGCAGTATCAGCTTCATTGTTGAATTGCACTCAACTTCTTCATGTTTTCCAGTAGAAACATGAACATATCGTGCCCTTTCTGTACTCTTCTTGGTGTCTTGGGTCTTTTATAAGTCAATTAAGCGTAAATCAATCTTGTACACTACATGGCATACTACAATATTAGTGCTTGCTCTTGAGATTTACTTTCAAAGTAGGATAATGCCGTATTCAAGATTGGGCATCATTCTTAATTTCTTAGCAGTTTAAATCCAAGATTTTGTCAACTTTATCTGACTGAGTAATGGAGATTTTTATTTCTTATATTTTGGATTATATTCACATCTCTTTATTGTTTGCATGGACTCTTTTGGTGAATTATTGTGTAATCCGCAATTTTGCAACATAGCAAGTGAGTTTTTATATATTCAATTATCATTGGAGTCAGAATACCTAATATAATATTTTCTTTTAGGAAAAAAAAAAGAAAAAAAAATAAGAAAAACTTCTGCAATGATTCTTGTGGGAAAACCTATTCCTTTAGGTAATTAGAAAAATGGTTAGAGTAAAGAGGGTATAAATTCCTAATTTTGTTTCTTGTGCAAGAATTTCTATCAATTTTGTAGCTGGAACTTGTAACAAATTCAAATTAAGAATAATTATACCTTTGATCTTGATCGTTCCAAGGATAGTTCCTCCGATCATAGACATGTTTTGGAATGTTAAGAGAGGACAAGCCCCTAGGAAGTACTAATCTCATGTGTATTGCATTGCTGTTGTTTATACCAGAAATTTATTCTAACTGTCACTAGTTTTTTAAATAAAGCTTGTGCATAAAACTGACCAAAGGAGTTCATTTTCCCAATGAGACAAAGTAAAAAGATTAAGTCACATCTGGCTCTAAAAGTGGAGTAATTTTAAATTTTAACTTGTCATACTTTTGGATTATGAAAGTAATTCTTGTACTTGGTTTATTTATCAAAAATGAAAAACAGAATATCTTGTAATTGGTGTCAGTTAGGTATGCTGGGCAAGCCAAAGTAAGGTTGGAGAGAGAGAGAGAGAGAGATTTTGGATTTAAGTGTCTTTGAATTGAGGTATGTTCAGCAATTGCTTCAATATAGTCACCTATTTCATTCTCCAGTTAACTTCTCGTAAAATCAGCTATTTTTGCTTATACACTTGTTAATCTCCCCAAAGTAGTTTTCAACCTTACTAAAAACTTAGTAAGTGAGCAACATTCATAATTAAATAAATAAATAAAAATGTATGGAAAAAATTGTAAAACAAATACACGTGTGAAAGTCTTGGCACACATTTACAACAAAGAAGTTGACAAAAGTGAAAGAATGATTTATTAGATATGTTATATGCCATTAATAATAATAATTTCAAATTCTTATATTCACAATTTCAATATAACAAATCAACATAATTATTGGTGACAACTGTTTGTAGCTGTAGCAGGATTTAAAGATTCACTAATTCGGTAAGTATGAAAATTAATGTTGATATTCTATATATTAGAAAGATTGTCCTAAAACTGTGTTTTCTAGTTTTTTAGATGATTTTCCATGAAATATGTTGGATATATAGTAACTGGAGTGTTATCAGTGAAAGAGACATACATGTAACTTCTAAATCGAACCTGATTGCCTTTTTTTTTTTGCCTATGATTTTGTGATTGGATTGTTGATGACTATTGATTTTATAATAAATCAAGTTTATGCATGGCTTGAATAAGCCTTACGTGTACCACATGGAAGTATTACCCAATGATAGTCTGTTAGCTCTCGTCTTGTAATACAAAGCCAATAGTATCACCTAGTCCTATTTGGTTTTAGTTGTCTCCATAGAAAGTCTCATAACCAGCTCTATGTTTTCTCATGAGCCAGTCCTTGTAATTTGGCAAAAGATAACACATTGAGTGTGTTTGCAGTTTAGGTTTTGTCAGAGTTTTGCACCAGTCTTTTCCTTTCCTTATTTCCTGAGTGAAACTTTCTATTCAACACCGTCGCTTGTGGATGTAGGTCTAGGGTCAAACCATGTAAATCTTTGTGGTCCAATTGCAATCGTTTATTCTATTTTTCTATTTCTATTCCACATAACACATCTATAATTTATTACACTCACAAAAATGGTATCAGAGCCTTCATTATCTTAAATCAATCTGCCCAAACAAAATATAAACATCATGCCATAGGTTCTTATTCAATAGAGCTATGACCAAGTAAAGTTCATGTCCTAGTAATAGGGCATTGTTATTATTTGGATAATTAGCTTCTTTATGAATATTTTGACTTAAGTTGCAATAGATTATTTTGAGTGCCTGTGACCTTCCCCCCGGTTCTATCCCTGTTTGATTTCCCATATCATGCAGGGTTGAACCACAATTTTTGGCATAATAATACATAGAGAGAGCTGGTGCCAAAAGGCCACAGGCATTAAAAATCATGTGCATATTGCATAGTTCCTAATTGTCAATTCTGGCTCCCAAAACCTACAGGACTTTGCAGGACATAGAGGCAGGGGTCAGCCATGATTTTTGGAGCCATGCCCTTCAATGTCTAGTTGGTTTGGAATATCAATCACACCATAGAAATATATTTGAGCACTAATATGATGACTACTGCATCAAAGGAACCCATGTTTTGATAAATGCTATGCACCTATAAAAAAAAAATGTTTTGATGAATGCTTTGCAATTGGCCATATTATCTTCTAACTCGGCCCACTTAACTAACTAAATCAATGTAGCATATTGCTAAACCATAGCATTTGGGCATATACATATAGACATATATGGGAAGTATATAGAGTAAGATATCAAAGGAACTTAAGAAGGAAACTTATGAAGATCCACTGTCAACTTGCTAAGTGTTCAGCAGCCAATTAGTGGCTTATTGACTTGTTAAGTGTTCAGCAGCCCATTAGTGGGTTCTTTAAGTCATCTGTATTATGCCATGTGTTGATAGATCCACTGTCAACTTGCTTGCATGGAAGGTAGTAGCTCTATTTTTTTTTTTTTTTTCATGCAGAGGTACGGTGTCTATTTTCATTCATCAAAGTGTTGGAAAGGACTTGGGATGTGTTTATAATTTTTCAACCTTGGGACTGGATTTCTTGATTTGTTCTAGACTTTATTGAACACATGCTCAAACCTGAATTCATCGTTGAATATGTTCTTAATATTATTTATACTATAAAAAATTGTGAAATATGTTCTTAATATCTATTCCTATTGATTGCTTTACTATTTCTAAGAAAATTGTTATAGAAGTATGTTGCCAATTTCAGCAAGCCCATTCTACATTCTGAACCAAATTGACATATTCAAGGCTATCCAACTTTAGTGAGTATGGGTGTCTTCCCTGGTTAAATGATAGGTATACTTCTACCACTTATCATCCTCAGTCACAAGTCTACACTACATGTTTTCAGACCAACTTGGATCATAAGTTGATATGTGCCAATTTAGTTGAGTTTTTTTTTTTTTTTTTTTTTTTTTTTTTTTTTGAGAGCATGTATAAAATAACTTTGATTACACAAATCCTGCATCAATTGTGAAAAGAAAGCAAGTTTATGGACAGTTTAGTTGAACAGAAGGGGAAGAAAAAAGAGAATGTTTCCCCCTAAAGATACAACTTTAAATTCTTGTATAGAGGAAAAAAAATAGACCCATGATCTTTATGTCTCTTGTATATATAAAATGAGACCAATACCCACCATTCTAGCTTTTTGTACCAAGCTTAAGGTTGATAATTTAAGAGGTCAAGTAGGTTTTTGCCTTTGTCATATAAAGTTCAATCGATCATATTTCCATAGATTTCAAATTGTGTTTTTGAATTTGGAAACTTATAAATACCAAAAATTTCATTGTGAACGATATTGGAAACTTGAAAATTACCTTGTGTCAACTGTGGTGCCACATATAGTAAGATGCTACTTACAAATGTTTAATCTTCTGTTACTAATATTTAAAGAAATTTCCTGCTTTCAATTTCTCACAAAACAAATTTGTTCCCAATTCATTTATATCTTAACCATGATTGGTTATATAATTTTGAGGAGTGATAGAATTAGGCCATACTGAAAAATGTGGGTGGCGAATAGTCTTTTGGAATCTATTTGTTTCACTGGCAGGCCATGAACATAAAACTTGCTAGTGATTGTACTGCCGGTGCAGTGCAGTGTACATGGAAGACGAACAGGTATAATCTGTACTAGACAAATTTGTGCCCACAGGATATTGCAGTCTCTTTTTAAGCCACATCTATATGTGAAATTATGCTGGAATACCATACATTACAACTGGTGTGACTGCATTATTTCTTTCTTTTCCATTAAGGAATTCTTCACCTTATTTTTCAATAAGAAAGTTTATGTTCCTTACAATATGTGATCATCCTTAATGTCAGGTGGACCTAACAAATTCATGCGCTTGGGGAAAGCCATGAGACAATTCACATAGCATTGCTGAAAAAAAAAAAAAAAAAAAAAAAAAAAAAAAATTATTCCTCTGTGAGATATCCAGCATGAAATTAAAGGTATCCTTTCAATTCCTTGTTTTTCTTATTTCATACAGAAGCCCCTGTGGTTGACAGATGGAGACTCCTAGAAATATTTCTAGAGAGAGAGAATCATTCATAATGTCTGTGTTCACGAGGCTATTGTATCACAATTCCTTCCCATCACATCCAAACAGTGGTTTACTAGACCTTAAACAAACAAAGGCCAAACAGGCATGTGCACTTTCTTCAGATCTTACATCTATGCTTTACATATGTACTTTTGCACCTTTTTATTTTTTTTTTAAATAATAATAATTTATCCAGCCTATAGGCTATAGAACTGGAGGGAGCTTCACTCTATATAGGTGGGATTCAATCAGGAGTCCCACATTTAATCACAAAAGACTTTACTAGTTGATTTAGCTGACATTCATTATTTTTACACATTCAATGTTGCTTGCTGTCTTTCAAGATTTTTTTCTCTCAGTCTGTTTTTTAACTTCCGTACATTTGATATAGCTTAATTGGGTAAGATAAAAATAATCTGAGTTTGACTAAGATGTACCTAGGAAAAAGCGGAACATTAAAAAGCTGTACATATAGAACTTGAGACCAAAAAAAAAAAAAACTGTACATTCAAAAATAAGTTGGCTTGATTCATAAATTAAACAATGACAAACAGTAAGGCTATATGTGGCCCATATGCGCCTCTTTTTAGTTGTATAATTCATAAACAGCTTGTGCCTTTAATGGCAGAATCTATCCCATCTTTCTAAATTTCCAATAGGACAAATGAATTGTTCTAGTATGTTGAGTGCTGACGATTGTCAACTTTCAGCTAAATTTGACATTATACATAATCGTAGCTTTCATTTGACTTTATTGAGTTAATTTCAGGTAATATGAACCATTGCGCCTGCAACTTAAAACACTTTTCCCCCAAGTTTGCATGGCACATAGTCTCTTCAACCAAGGGAGAGGATGGTGGTAGTGCTTGCAGAAAAAAGCAACGATCTCTAAATACACCCAGCTGGAACATCATGTACCCGCATACGAAGCCACGAAGAAGATGCTCAGCAAGTTTGTTATAAGCTTAGCCTTGAGGAACATCTCTGTAATGAGGTAAGCCTTCTATTTAAGTCTTCCAGACATTATAATTGACTAATTATCCTTTAGTCATCTTACTAGTATTTCTCTTTGGGTCATTCATAGTCATACAGAAAGCATGATACAGTGGTCAAAGTTTCTGAAGAATGTATGGTTTTTAGAGTTCACACTTATTCTGCTACATTATATGCACCAAAAGGATGAGTCAGAATCAGTGATCTACTAGGGTTTTTATTTATTTTTTTTGTTTCTTTTAACAATATCATAAATGTATTGTGTATTCTTTTATTTTACGACAAATGAATCTCATAGTTTGTTATTGTGTATTTATTATCTCTGTTGACCCTGCTATTGCGTTTTTTGAATCTACGAGGAAAAAAAAATGATCAGTTTCATTATTTCAAACAAATGGCAGATCACTACGCACACTGTGATGGGGGGCTTGTGTTGGCAGCCCATTCTGAAGTTCCTTAGTTCTGCTTTTCAGCATCATAATCCAATTGAAACCATGGCATCTTGATCGATCTACTGTGTGTAGAGATTTCATAATGTTCTAAACTACTCTTCAAAAAATCTTATAGGAATATAAGGAAATTTTAAAAAATATTTTATTAGAAATCAATTACATCAAAAACAATTCCAAAAAATTCAAATATTGCATCCAAAATTCAAATCCACTTTCAAATCTTTCAATTCACCTCGTACATCATAAATCCTGACTTAAATTTTTTATTTCTCTGTATATTTTAGTCACGATTACACTAATTAGAGTGGATTCTTCTTCTTTTTTATAAAAAAATAATAATAAAAAAAAATTTCACATTTCTTTAACAGTTTTCCTTTACAATATCTCTACTTTTTTGTTTGTTCAAACTATATGATGTAAGGAGCTTTAAAAGAAGGGGGGAAAATAGTGGGAAGGTCAGGTAAAAGTTATGAATTTGAAGCTTTTATCTTGAAATGGAAGGAGACTAGATGATAGGTTGAACAGATTGAGAGTGAGGAACTTGTTCAAATAGTAGAAGGAAATTGGAAAACATAACCAAATTAGGTTTTATTGTGTTGTCATATTAATTAATTAATTCACACAGTGAATTCAGAAAAATAATCTTTGCGTATAAACTTAGGAACTTCTTTGTAATGAAGTAGTGCTTTAGTTTAAGTCTTCTAAACATTTAATGTATGGCACATCGGAATTGTACCTAAATTTTATTTTATGCTCAATACTACTTTATGAGTATTTTCAGCAATGAGAATTAAGCACTGATATTTATAGAATAAAGTTTCCAAATTTTATGCAAAAAATAACAATTTTGTGCTTGAAAGTTCAATTCAACTTTAACTTTGTGTTATGTCAAGTCTCACAAAAGCATGATCAAGGTTTTAAGATTATTCAAGATTTGATGATTAAAAAAAGTCATTTCAAAAGTCTAGGATTAAAAAAGTCATATTACAAAAAAAGAAAAAAGGAAAAGTAATATGACTTTTTAATCCTAGACTTGTGAAATGACTTTTTTAAATCATCAAATCTTGAATAATCTTAAAACCTTGATCAGGCTTTTGTGAGAACTTGGTTAAACCACACCTTTAGTGTGCAATACACAACTCTCAAAATTATCAAATCACATCCTCTCGGTCTCTTTTTATACATTAACTCGGAATTTGAGAAACATTAGAAGTTTTGAAGACTAAATTAGGATTTTGACTGCATGATTCTTGATGGATCAACTATAGCAAATTACGTGTCTAGATCTCAATCGATCTACTACGTCTCAAGATTTCATAACTTGTAAACTCTTGTGCAATCATGGGCACATGTCTTGCACGTCAAATAAGCTTACAAGTTACAAGTTTGCCAACCTAATATTATGAACCTAACATTTACCTTTTACAAAATACAAAGATTACATATTATTTTAAATTTAGTATCATTTAAAATCTTAAATTACATGATATATGTATAAAACGTAATGTAATTATTTTTGCTTTTTTTTTTTTTAATCATATGTCTAACAGCACATGAATCATACATCTAAAAGGTAAGATATATATTTAAATGGATTTTATACCATGACATTTCAGAATTTGGATTTTATCTCCTAAAGTTTGGAGGTATTTGGATTTTACCCCCAAATTCTGAAACTTTAAGATATAAAATTCAAACACTCTCAAACTTTAGGGAGTAAAATCCAAACACCCCCAAAATTTATAATATATCATTAATTTAATGTGTCATTGAATGAGAATAATTAATGTATCTTTAATGAGAATAATGACACATTAAAGGTACATTAAATGAGAATAATTAAATCAATGAATCTCATTCAATGATACATTAAATCAATCAATCTCATTAAAGGCACATTAATATACTCATTCAATGATACATTAAATCAATCTCATTCACAAACTTTAGGGAGTAAAATCCAAACACTCTCAAAATTTATAATATATCATTGATTTAATGTGTCATTGAATGAGAATAATTAATGTATCTTTAATGAGGGCAAAAATAGCCAAATACCATTAATTTTTGAAATTATTAGTATTTTACCACTGTTTGAGAAATATTCAGCAATGTACCACTTTTTTTAAAATCAAGTTTGTGAAAGTCGATTTTGATATGGAACTCGAGTCAACAAAAATTGAGTACCTTGAAAAGTCCACTTGGAACTCGAGTTTATGAAACTCGAGTTCCTTGTGATATTACTTTTTGCCTCTATTTCAACACTTTCACTACCTATTGACATTCACTGATGCATGACTAACACGTGCTTCATGATGAGGTTGAAAAGACATACAATTGAATACTTTTGTTTTATTTTATTTATTACATCAACTTCACCCAATTAAACCACCAGCAAACTGACTGTCAGAAGCAATAAGTATTATACCACAAAGGAACTCGAGTTTCATAAACTCGAGTTCCAAGTGGATTTTTTAGGGTACTCAATTTTTGTAAACTCGAGTTCCATGTCAAAGTCGAGTCTCACAAACTTGATTTTAAAAAAAGTGGTACATTGCTGAATATTTCTCAAACAGTAATAAAACACTAATAATTTCGAAAATTAATGGTATTTGGCCATTTTGGCCCTTTAATGAGAATAATGACATATTAAAGGTACCTTAAATGAGAATAATTAAATCAATGAATCTCATTCAATGATATGTTAAATCAATCAATCTCATTAAAGGCACATAATATACTCATTCAATGATATATTAAATCAATCTCATTCAATGACACATTAAATAAATCAATCTCATTAAAAGTACATTAATATACTCATTCAATGACACATTAAATCAATGAACCTTTTTTATACATGTTTCAAGACAAAATTTTAAGTACAGATCTTTATGTGTTGCATATTAAGTTTTCCAATTAAAGACAAACACATGGTTGCATTAATTTTATGGAAAATGTCAATGGATGCTCAAAGGGCATTAGTTTAAGAATTATTTGAAGAAATTTTTATAGGAAAATAAAAAATCAATAATTTTTTCGACAGCTTTTTATATATTTCTCATGAAAATTGTGTCAAAACTTTCTTTAAATAGTTTATTAACAATTGCCCCTAAGGCATCTGTTAACAGGACCCAAATTATAAACAATATAATATTTTTCAAAGTAGTTATATGTTTTAATTTAAATCTGAAACTTAATGTATGACACCTAAGTAAATTGTACCAAAGTTTTATTCAAGGATCAATTCTATTTCAATAGTAATTTTCAACCAATTTGAATTGAGCTTTTATATTCTAGAAAAAAGTTCACAAAGTTTGTGAGAGAAGGTTTAAAATGACTTTTGCACCTACCTTGGGAGTTGCAATCAGGAAATTGAAAGTTTACCTTTTGCAAAATAAGATATTTACGCATCATTTTGACCAAAAAAAAAAGATATTTACGCATCATATAAAATGTTCAATGATGTGACACACTATATTGAAATAAAATTTAGACCCAATAGGTTGATTTTAGGGGAATTAACTCTACTTGATTAAATTAACCAATTATGCCATTAATTTTGATTACTAGTTAATTTGCATGGTTTAAATATGTCACCAAATAAATAATAAAGCAAAAAAATAACCATATATTGATGAAGCGGAAAATATATGGATACATCCACGAGAAAAACCACTACAAGAGTTAACCCTAACCCCAAGAAAAATTCACTATTAAAGTCGAAGCATAAGATTGACATAGACCCTTATCCCTAATTGTAATCTATTGTAAACGGTCTTGTCCCATCAAATTGTTCCAAGCCTCTTGAACTTGTCAAATATGAATTTACGCCCGAGTCTTCAAGAATTTCTTGACGATTTGATTTGCACAATTACCTTAGGATGACTCTGCGGCTTCAACCTTGATCTACAATATGGCAACAACAACACATGAGAATATCTTCTCTATTTGCTTCTGTACTCAAGCGTTGATAGTTGGAGGTTCGAGTTCTCTCTTTGTATATAATTTTTTTTTTTTTTTTTTTTTGTCTCTACAACCTCTTGAAAGTCGTACTTAATGGGTCTTTAAATATGTTCTCTAATTAGGGTTACAATAATCGATATCATCAGTTAGCTGAGAATAAAACATATTAGGAAAAAAAAACTAATTTCCCCATTCTTGATCAATTGACACTCAATTGAGAGCAAGTCTAGATTACAAAATCTTCCTTTTATTGAGCAGCTTCTTGGACATTGATCTTGTACTTGATATTTGATACTTACAACTCAAAACACGTTGTTATGCATTTGCCAATGCTAAACCTAACATATACATTATTAGATTCAAGAAATGAAATCTTAACCATCTTAGAGAAGTGTTAAAAAATTCTTAGTTACAAAAGTATCTAGAGTTTTTCGAATACTAAATACTTAGTCGTCCCAAAATCTTGGTTAGAGATACTCATGATCTTATGAATATGAGGAGGCCTTAATTAGAAACTTAAACCGCTAAACCAACTTTGTTGCTCACCCAAAAAAAAAATCTTTGTAGGGTTCACAGTATCATAAATTTGATTTAGGATATGTATTTTCTTTTTTTCTTTTTTTTGGAGAAAGATTTAGGATATGTTTGAAATACATATGCTTGATAACCATGAGGCCAAGGCCAAGACAATGGTATTGATCTTACTAAGTTCTTTTCCCCCAATTATCTTACCTTTTAGATTTAAGCAAAACATGCGTTGCAAATGCATCAAGCATATGGATTTAGGATTGATGCATTTGTAACACATGTTTTGCTTATGTCACGAGTGACATGACTCATTTTCTCTAAAAGGTAAGATAATTGGGGGGGAAAAGAGTTGGTAAGATCAGTAACATTTTTTTGAAAATGTAAGATCAGTAACATAAAAGTATTTTTTCCTTTACCTATATATGCAAGATCATTTTTTCTTTTATCAACTTTGGTAAGTTTAGGGGTGTTTCGATTTTACTCCCTGAAATATGGGAGTATTTAGATTTTACATTCTAACGTTTCAGAATTTGGATTTTGCACCCCCAAATTCTAAAACTTCAGAGTATAAAATCCAAACACCCCAAACTTTAGGGAGAAAAATTCAAACATTTCTAAACTTTAGAAGGTAAAATCCAAATTCTAAAAGTGTCATGATGTAAAATCCTAATACCTCCAAATTTCAGGAGGGAAAATCTAGATTATAAAATTTCAAGGTGTAAAATCCGAACACTCTCAAACTTTAGGGGTGTATTTTGAAATTTAGTGATTTATCCTATATTTTATTTGAGAAGAAAAAAAGTCAGATAATTGTTTATAATTTTAAAAAAATTGTAACAAAATTTTAAAAAAAATATTTTAAAAATACTATTGGTCCCAACTCCCAAGAGGGTTCAAATCTTGTACTACCGAATTCTCAAAAAGATAAGAACCATTGGGTTGGCCTAGAAATTATCGTACGTTCTCGAAGTATACGTTACAAACCATGCATTCAGCCAAAAAAAAAGTATACGTTACAAACCATTCAGCCAAAAAAAAGAAGTATACGTTACAAACCATTCAGCCAAAAAAAAAAAGTATACGTTACAAACCTACCACACTATAAGTCGCCTCACCATGATTTAGTCTTCTTCACATCTCAATTCTCATAGAAACTCTTTGTGATCAAAAAGTGAGTGAGAAATACAATAGTCCTATAGAAATCTTTAGGTAAACTCCAATGGAGGAGAATAGAGAAATTCTCGAATTCTCAAACAAGGAGAGAATCAATCTATTATATTAAAAAAAAATGGAAATTAAATGAAGCATATGATACGGTGACAAAGAAAATTTTAGATAAGAAAAATTCTCCAAAAATTTATCCACCAACCTCAAGGAAACAAATCTATTAGATTCTCAAAAAAAAAAAAACAAAAAACAAAAAAAAGGAAACAAATCTATTATAAAATAATGGAAGATTACAACATATTTAATGCTAAATACATTGTTAACTGGGTAATTATTAAGTACTCTTGAAGTACTATAAATGCGTACTTTTTCCTCTCACATAATTGTGGGTCTCACTAATTAAATTTATAATGAAACACACAATTTATGTGAAAGGGGAGAGTACGCATTTATAGTACTTCCAAAGCATTCAATAATTTTCCTTATTAAATCAGGTAGACTTATTGACGTGACCACACACTCCAAAACCAAGGACTCCTCTTCAATGGACTTTGTTCGAATGTGAACGCCAACTCACTCCTAGAAATCCTCTTGAAACTTCTTTGTTTACTCATTAAAACAGTTTCAACTTGATCATAAAATCTTGCATAATTCCATGATTACTAGGTGATGTTTTTGTGCGAACTTGGTTAACCCTCACCTTAGGTGTGCAATACACATTTTCCAAAGTCTAAAATCACATCCTCTAAGTATTTTTTTATACCTTAACTTGGAATCCACAAAACCCACCCCAAAAAGTTATGTCAAATGATTAGGTTGTTTCAAGATTATAACGGCATTATTATCTCAACGGATCGAATTTAGTAAGCTACGTGTGAAGATCTCGATCCATATACTATGTAGAGATTCCAAAAATTATGAAGCCTCTTGTGTAGTCATAGGTACATGTCTTGGACTTCAAGTCAACTTCAAGGCACAAGTGACACAAGTTTGCTCACAATTTGCCAACTTAATACTAAAAACGTAAAATTTACATCTTACCAAAAAAAAAAAAAAAAGAACAATGTTCATGTATCATTTAAAATTTTAATTGTAGTAACATATGTAAAAAATGCTTGATTCAGATTTACTACATGTTATGATTATTTCAAGTATCCAGCACATTTAAAGGTTAGAAAATGTATTCTTAAAAAATTTTCAAAAAAAAAAGGTAAAATAATTTTTATTTTTTAAAGGGGTAAGATTAGTATACTATTGGTCTCAAGAGGGTTCAAAATTTTCTCTTGTACTATCGTACTATCGAAACCTCAAAATGATTTTGTCAAAAAAAAAAAAAAAGAACCCTCAAAAAGATAAGTACAATTGGTGGTTGGTTGGCCTAGAAATTAGCGTACGTTCTCGAAGTATGAGAAGTATACGTTACATAGCTTATACGTTACAAACCAAACACGCCATAAATAGCCTCACCATGCCTCAGTCTTCTTCACTTCTCAATTCTCATAGAAACCCTTGTGAATGTGATCAAAGAGAGAGTGAGCAATATAGATATCTGTAGGTATGGAGGAGAATAGAGAAATTCTCATATTCTCAAAAAAGAAGAGAATCAAACAGCAGCACGAACAGAAAAGTTTGTGCTCACAGCGAATCAGCGAATTACCAGATTTTCACAGTATGACCCACCTTCAAAGTAAGCAATCTCTTTCTTCTTATCACAAACACATATCTTTATACACACAAATGGTTTCATATTAGTGATGGGATATGATATATCATATATGTACATGCATGTTGCTATAATTTTCTGATGGTATGTGCTTTGTAACTTTGGATGCAGTTCCTAGAACATTCATGGATGCAGCCATATGAGGTGGGAGCGTGCAACCAGTGGTACAGATCTTAACCACTGCTTGCACGTTCACATGCCCAAGATATCCCAAGAAGATTGTCAGACTCAACGAAAACTACTGACCACCTTGCGGATATCTTCCAGTGGGCCATATGAAGCGGGTGAACAATATCACTATCAGATAATATATGAAGCGGGTGAACAATATCACTATCAGATAATGTGTACAGTACACTTAATTACTATGGATTATACTAGCTTCAAACCATTGATTGTACAAGTCAGATCAGTGATTTACCAGATCTGTTATTAGTTTTCATTGCAATGTGTAGTTTCACTATCTCTTTATTTATTATTATGAAATGAACAAAACATTGTATTTAGAAAGGAAGGTCATGAATGTCAAAGCCTGAACTTTATGGAATTGATATTGTATGTGGAAAGTTGAAAATATAGATCCTGCTTAATCGCAACAGCATGATTTACTTGCAACATATTTTGGTAAGTTTGTTACAAGATTGATTTAGTATAGAGTTGAATGGATATATTTTTACTAAATTCTAATCTTAATTTAACTACTAATTGGTAGTTTCTTTTTAAACCCATCGTACTTGAATTACTTCGGTTTCCTGTTGTTGTGAGACTAATTGGACATTTGAAGTCACTGAGTCATAAAACTTTTGGCTGAGTCAAATAATTTTGATACTAGTCACTCAGATTGTAACTTTCTATATCAAAGCATTTTTAAATTCAATCCTCATTTCATTCTGATGGTAAATATATGGGATTTTAGAGCTTCGGACAACGCTTTATTTCAATGAAAAATAGAAGTAGGTTTGGAGCTAAAGGTTTGGAAAATGCTTCATTTCCATATCATAACATTTTTCATTCCAGTAATGAATCAAGTTTATTTATTATTTGTAGTGCTGGTTTCCCTCAAAAAAAGAAAAAAGAAAAAGTTTATAGTTCTGGTCATTTCAAAAAGGACCGAAGGGAAGGTTTTTAAAGTAGCTTGTGTAGCAGGGAGAAGGGTGCTAGAGAGGTTCTAGAAGTACTTTTGTGATACAAGGTTCACTTGGTCCAAATATTTCACATATGGTCACACTGGTGGTGTGGTTTACACATCTTGTGGTACACTGCTTGAACCTAGTCATTGGATGTGGTTATGGTGGTTAACCTGCAACTTTACATTGCATGTTGGAAGTTTTGAGCATAATCTTGCCAAGTTTCACGAAAGTAATCAATTTTTCTTCTTCAAATTTTCGTATTTTCTATAATGCTGGGTAGTTTACATTTCATAGTGGTTTTGATATAGTTTTGGTAAAATGGCTGCTGGCTATTTTTCATGCCATAATGGTTTTAATATAGTCTGGTAAAAGGGCTTCTGGTGCCAACAATTGTTTGACAGCAAGAGATTGTCTCAGTGAATAAACAAATGCAGGTTTAGGGAACAACGTCATTGTTAAATTGGTGCACAATTTTGTACAAGTGTATTCTGGAGATAATGTTCTTTTTTGTTTGACCTAAAATGGAAGTTTTAATTTATTTGATTGGTAAATGAAAATCTCTCTCTCTCTCTCTCTCTCTCTCTCTCTCTCTATTTGAATGTCTGGAATGCAATGATTGGCACTATCAAATGAATCTTATTCTTGGCAAAAAATAAGAAGGAATTTTATGGTACTTGTATTATGTATTATCTTGAACACCAAGTGTTCATTTTATAGTTTCATGCATTTCTATAAAACGTGAAGTGCACATTTAATTAAACTATGCTGTGTAATTTAGTATACAGTCATCTTCCTAGTGAAAATTGTGTCTTAACTTGAAGAAGTCACTGAATCCTGAAACTTTTGGCTGAGTCTAATATTTTTTATACTTGTCACTCAGATTGTAACTTTCCATATCAGAGCATTTTTAAATTCAATCCTCATTTCATTCTGATAGTATATATATAGGGTTTTAGAGCTTTGTACAATGCTTTATTTCAATGAAAAATAGAAGTAGGTTTGGATGATATTTAACGAAATCTTGGATGATATTTCAGGGACAAAATAGAACCTAAAGCTTTGGAAAATGCTTCATTTCTATATCAAAACATTTTTCATTCCAGTGGAATGAGTGTAGTTTATTTATGCTATTTATAGTGCTGGTCTTTTTTTTTTCTTGCTATGTAATCAAATGACTTGCAAAATTTAGAAAGAAGAAAATAACAAATATTGCCTGTGATTTCTAAAAGGACCTCTTTAGGGACGGTTTTTAAATTGTCAGCTTGTGTAGCAGGGATAAGGGTGCTCGAGAGGATCTAGAAGCACTTTTGTGATACGGATCACTTGCTCCAAATCTTTCACATATATCGTCGTACTGGTATTGTGGTTTACACATCTTGTGCTGCACTGCTTGGACCTAGCCATTGGATGAGGTTATGGTGGTTGACCTGCAACTTTACAGATGATGACTGGCCGTATTCAATAGCTTGTTGGCAGTTTTGAGCAAAATCTTGCAGGTTTCACGAAAGTAATCAATTTTTCGTATTTTCTGTAATGCTGGGTAGTTTACATAATGGTTTTGATATAATTTTGGTAAAATGGCTGTTGGTGCCAAAGTTTCAAAAAAGCCAGAATTTTTCTTCTTCCAATTTTTAGTATGTTCTATTATGCTGGCTATTTTTCTTGTCATAAATTTTTTAATATAGTTTTGTAAAATGGCTGCTGGTGCCAACAATTGTTTGATACCAAGAGATAGTCTTGGTGAATAAACACAAGCAAGTTTAGGGATTATCATCATTGTCAAATTGGTGAACAATTTTGTACACCTGTATTCTGGAGATAATGTTCTTTTTTTCTTTGACGTGAAATGGAAGTTTTAATTTATTTGATTAGTTAATGAAAATCTCTCTCTCTCTCACATTATTTGAATTTCTAGAATGCAATGATTGGCACTATCAAATGGAATCTTATTCTTGGCAAAAAATAAAGAATTTTATCGTACTTGTATTATGTTATTGTGAACACCTAGTGTTCATTTATAGTTTCATGTATTTCTATAAACCGTTAAGTGCCCATTAAATTAAATTATGTTGTGTAATTTAGTGATGCTCAATCATCTTCCTAGTGAAAATTGTGCCTTAGCTTGATGAACTGTATATTATTGCTTGCTCTGGAAGCACAACAAAGATATTGATTATATGGAACCTTGGTTTATTTTATAAGATTCAAATGTATTTTTTCTTTTTTACGGATAGTTCTCTTTTATGATGTTGCCTTTTGCATTATGGTGACTGATTTGGACTCATAAGTCATAATTACCACCCATCATTACAAGTGCATATAATCTGCCTATTTTAACATATTATAACAACTGAAACTCATGCCGGCCTCTTTGTTTCTTTAATCTTTCAGGTGTGTATAACGATGCTGACAGTAGTCAGGGGGGGTAACTGACGCATGAGGAAGATCAGCAAGACAAGACCATATTGTTGCTCTAACGGCACGCATGTTAAATCAGTTTCAAAGAGATCATGTTTGCCTGAAAACATGTGATATTCATGATTCTGGTGAGTTGTCAATTTTGAGATTAATATAATTTCTCTTGCATGCATGCCTCAAGTACCCCCCCCCCCCCTTTTTTCGCACTTTTTATATATAGGGTTGGCTAGCATTAGAGTAATATATATATATAGCAGTATCAACTTCATTGCTGAATTACTCTCGACTTCTTCAAGTTTTCCTGGAGAAACATGAACATGTCATTGCCCTTTTTGTACCCTTCTCAGTGTCTTGTGTCAATTAAGCGTACATCAATCTTGTACACAACATGGCATACTAAAATATCAATGCTTTCTCTTGATGATGACTTCCAAAGTAGGATAATACCATATTCTAGATTGGGCATCATTCTTGGCAGTTTAAATCCATGATAATTTCAACCTTATTTCACTGAGTAATGGATATTTTTATTTCTCACAATAAAGATTATATTCACATCTCTTTATTTCAAACTAGTGACGGTTATTGTGTAATCTGCAGTTTTGTCATTTAGGGAGTGAATTTTTACATATTCAATTATCATTGGAGTCAGAATACCAAATATGATAATTTCTGTTAAAAAAAAAGGAAGAAGAAGAAGAAGAAGAAAACTTCTGAAATGATTCTTAAGGAAAACCTACTCCTTTAGGTAATCAGGAAATTGGTTAGAGTAAAGAGGGTATAACTTCATAATTTTGTTTTTCTTTAATATTGCTATGTGCAAGAATTTATATCAATGTTGAAGCCGGAACTTGTAACAAATTCAACTTAAGAATAATTATACCTTAGAACTGGATCATGCCATGGATAGATATGTCTTGGAAAGTTGAGAGGGGGCAAGCCTCTTGGAGGTACTAATCTCATGTGTGCGGTGTGGCTGTTGATTACACTAGATTTTTACACTTAACTGTCACTAGTTTCTTAAATAAAGGTTGTGCATAAAACTGCCAATGGGGCCATTTATCCAAATGAGACAGAGTAGAAAGATCAAGTCACATCTGATTCTGAAAATGGAGCAGTTTTAACTTGTCATTCTTTTGGATTGTGAATAGAATTCTTGAGAGAGAGAGAGAGAGAGAGAGAGAGAGAGAGAGAGAGATTTTGGATTTAAGTGTCTTGGAATGTAGTCACTTATTTCATTCTCCGATTAACTTCTTGTAAAATCATGTTATTCTTCCTCGTACACTTGTTAATCTCCCCAAAGTAGTTTTCAACCTTAAAAAAAAAAAAAATAGTAAATTGATTAAAAATTATATATGGTGAAGGGAGCAACATTCATTAATCAAAATAGTATAACAAATATAGAAAAGATTGAAAAATAAATTCACATGTGATAGTCTTGACACATTTTCAACAAAGAAGTTGACAAAAGTGAAAGAATGATTTATTAGATGTCATACACTATTAATCTTAATATCAAAATCTTAGATTTTCATTTTCTATATAACAAATCAACGTAATCATTAGTGACAACTGTTTGTAGCCTAGGCAGGATTTAAAGATTCACTAATTCAGTAAATATGAAAATTAATGTCGATATGCTATATAATAGAAAGATTGTCTTAAAACAATGTTTTCTAGTTTCTAAGATGATTTACCATAAAATATTTTGGATAGAGTAATTGGAGAGTTATTGGTGAGAGAGGCATACATATAACTTCTAAATCCAACCTGATTTCCCTTGTTTTTTGCCTATAATTTTGTGTTGGATTGATGATTACTGATTTTATAATAGAAAAAGTTTATGCATGGCTTGAATAAGCCTTACATGTACCACATGGAGGTATAACCCATTGATAGTCAGTTACCTTTCTTGTATTGTACAACAAAGCCAGTAGTATCACCTAAGTCCTAGTTGGTTTGGGTTGTCCCACAGAAAGTCTCCTAAGCAGCTCTATGTTTTCTCTGTAAACCAGTCTTTGTAATTTCGCGAAAGATAGAACTTTGAGTGTGTACCACTCTTTCCTTTTCCATATTTTCTGATTGAATTTCTATTCAACTTGGCCACCTGTGGATGTAGGCCTAAAGTTGAACCACATAAATCTTTGTGGTCCATTTGCGATTGTTTAGTCTATTTTTTCTATTTCTATTCCACATAACACCTATAATTGATTACACTCACAGAAATGGTATCACAGCTTTCATTATCTGAAAAGAATCTGCCCAAAAAAAAATATGAACTACATGCCATAGGATCTTATTTAATAGAGCAATGACCAAGTAAAGTTCATGGTACTTTTTATTGTTGACTATTTTGTTTGGTTTGTGAGGTTTACTTAAGGAGGGCCTTTGCTTAGTAATTTTTTTAAAAGGTCTTTTTTATCATTGACGATGCAAAGGATCAGTTTTTTTTTTTTTTTTGATAGCATGGGGAAAACTAATAATAATGCATTGCTTTTATTATTGGGATAGTGAGTTTGCTACTTTATGAATATTTTAATTAAGTCACAACAGATTATTTTGAGCGCCTGTGACCTTTTGCCCCCTGTTCTCTCCATGTTTGATTTCCCATATCATGCAGGGCTGAGCCATGATTTTTGGCATACTCATTTATAGAGAGGGCTGGTGGCAAAAGGTCACAGGCAATGAAAATCATGTGTCATATTGCACAGCTACAGTGGGGCTCCTATTGGTCAATTCTGGCTCCCAAAACCAACAAGACATTGCAGGACATAGAGGCAGGGCTCAACTATGATCTTTGGAGCTATGTCCTTCAATGTCTAGTTGGATTTGGAATATCAATCACACCATAGATATGTATTTGAGCACTAATAAGATGACTGCAACATCAGAGGAACCCATGTTTTGATGAATGCTTTGCAATTCTCCATGTTATCTTCTAACTTGGCTCACTCAACTAACTAAATCAATGTAGCATATTGCTAAACCATAGCAATTGGCCATATATATATATATATATATATGGGAAATATACAGGGTAAGATATCAAAGTAATTTAAGAAGGAAACTTTCTGATTCTAATGGTGAAAATCTCTGTCAAAGCATAAAGATATGTAAAACAACCCATGCTTAAAATATTGGGTTCATTGTAAATCTTTTCCTCGTTAGGGATCTCATATCTATTTTAGTACTCAAGTCTTAGATTCATTAAGCATTATGTATCTTTCCGAATACAAAATTTTTGAACTTAATTGGTTTTGTAAACACTTATGTTGTATTTACTTTGTACAGTTGAAAGGTCATAGCTGTGAGTGAGGAAAGGAATTATTTTCATTCATCGAAGTTGAAAGGTCATTTCATTCATGTGGAGTTACGATGTCTATTTTCATTCATCAAAGTGTTGGAAGGACTTGGGATGCGCTTATAATTTTTCAACCTTGGGAGTTGATTTCTTGATTTGTTCTAGACTTTATTAAACTCTTGCTCAAACCTGAATTCATTGTGGAATATGTTCTTAATATAATAACCCATACTATAAAAAATTGAGGAATATGGTCTTAATATCTATTTTTATGTATTGCTTTACTATTTCTAAGAAAAGTGTTATGGAATAATGTAGCCAGTCCAACTTTAGTAAGTATGGGTGTCTTCCATAGTAAAATGATAGGTATACTTCTACTACTCATTTTCCTTCTCAGTCACAAGTCTACACTAAAATAACTTTAATTGTTGGGGAGATAACATCTTAGGGAGAATCCTTGGGTAGTTAATATAATATGTAGAGCCATCACTTAACTCAAAAGGCCTAAACCCAATGGGTATGAGCTCACCTGTATTATATTAACCACTCATTCTTCTTATCATTATTCAATGTAGAACTTCACACACATGTATACCCAAACATTACTTACACAAATCTTGCATCAATTGTGAAAAGAAGGCAAGTTTATGGACTGAGTTTAGTTGAACAGAAGGGGAAGAAAAAAGAGAATGTTTCTCCCTAAAGCTACAACTTCAATCTCTTGTATAGAGAAAAAAAAAAGTAGACCCATGATCATTCTATCTCTTGTATATATAAAATGAGACTACTGCCCACCATCCTTGCATTTTGTACTTAAAGCTTGAGGTTGATAATTTAAGAGGTCAAGTAGGTTTTTTGCCTTTGTCATATAAGCTACAAAGTTCAATCGATCATATTTCCATAGATTTCAACTGGTGTTTTTGAATTTGAAAACCAAATAAATACCAAAAATTTCACTGCAGACTATATAGGAAACTTGAAAATTACCTTGTGTCAACTGTAGTACCACATATAATAAGATGCTACATGCAAATCTTCAATCTACTGTTATTGATATCTAAGGAAAATTCCTTCTTTCAATTTCTCACAAAACAATATATCCCAATTCATTTATTTCTTAAACATGATTGGTTATATAATTTTGAAGAGTGATAGAATTAGGCCATGCTAAAAAATGAGGGTGTCAAATAGCCTTTCATAATCTATTTGTTTCACAGGCAGGCCATGAACATAAAACTTGCCAGTGAGGGGATGGCCGGTGCAGTGCAGTGTAAGTGGAAGGTGAACAGGTTATAATTTGTACTTGACAAATTGGTGCCCACAGGATACTGCAGTATCTTTTTCAGCCACATCTAATTGTGGAATTCTGCTGTAATACCATGCATTAAAACTGTTATGACTACATTATTTCTTTCCTTTCCATTAAGGAATTCTTCACCTTAGTTTTCATTATTCCTGCAATTTATGTTCCTTACAATATGTGATCATCTTTAAATGGCAGGTGGACCTAACAAATTTGCAAACTCTTGGGGAAAGCCATGACAATTCCACAGCATTGCTTTAATTTCATTATTCCTATGTGAGATATCCTGCATGAAATCAGGTGTATCTTTCTTTTCCAAGAAATATTTTTAGAGAGAGAGAGGGAGAGAATCATTCAAAATGTCTGTGTTCAAGAGGCTTTTGTATCAAAATGGCTTCCCATTACATCCAAACAGTGATTTACATTTACTAGACCTTAAACAAACAAGGCCAAACAAGCATGTGCACTATCTTCAGGTCGTACATCTTTGCTTTACATATGTACTTTTGCAACATTTTATTTTTTTTTTTTTTTTTTAATTTTGAATCCAGCCTATAGGCTACAGAACTGGAGGGAGCTTGCCTCTTTTATGCAGGTGGGATTCAATCAGAAGTCCCACATTTGATCACAAAAGACTTTACTAGTTGATTTAGCTGACATTCGTTATTTTTACACATTAAATTTTCTCACTGTCTTTCAAGATTTTTGTCTCTGAGTCTGTTTTTTAACTTCTGTACATTTGATATAGCTTAATCTGGTAAGATAAAAATATGCTGAGTTTGACTACAATGTACCTAAGGAGAAGTGGGACATTAAAAACTGTACATATAGTGCTTGAGACATTAAAAAAATGTACATACAAAAATAAGTTGGCGAAATTCATAAATTAAACAGTGAAAAATAGTTCTATGTAGCCCTATGTGCCTCTTTTCAGTTGTATAATTCATAGACATCTTGTGCTTATGTGGCCCTATGTGCCTCTTTTCAGTTGTATAATTCATAGACATCTTGTGCTTTTGATGGCAGAATATATTACATCGTCCTAAATTTTCTTTAGGATAAAAGAATTTCCCCAGTATGCATATAATTGTCAACATTCAGCCAAATTTGACAGTATACATAATCATAACTTTTATTTGACTTTATTGAGTTAATTTCAGGGTATGTTATCCATTGCACTTGCCACTTGAAACACTTATCCGAATATTTGCATGGCACATAGTGTCTCTTCAGCCAAGGGAGAGGATGGTGGTAGTGCTTGCAGAAAAAAAGGCAACGATCTCTCCAAAAACTTGGCTGGAACATCATGCACCTGCCAAAGCTGCAAAGAAGATGCTCAGCAAATTTGTTATAAGCTTAGCCTTGAGGAACTTCTCTATAATGAAGTAACGCTTCTATTTAAAGTCTTCTAGAAATTAAAATTGACTAATTATCCGTAGTCATCTTGCTAGGATTTTTCTTTGGGTCATTCATAGTCCTATAGGAAGCATGATACAGTGGTCAAAGTTTCTGAAGAATGTATGGTATTTAGAGTTCATACTTATTCTGCTGCATTGTATGCACCAAAAAAATGAATCAGAATCAGTGATTACCAGTTTTTTTTTTTAATTTCTTTTTATAATTTTATCAATGTAATGAGTATTCTATTATTTTACAACAAATGAATCTGCTAGTGTGTAATTGTGTATTTCCTATCTTTGCTGACTCTGCTATTGCGTTTTTGAATCAAGGAGGAAAAAGAATGATCGGTTGTTGCATTAATCAATGTCCTTTCATTTATTTATTTATTCCAAACAAAACCACTGTGGCAAAACACTATGCACACTGTAATGGGGGCTTGTGTTGGTAGCCCCTTCTGAAGTTCCTTAGTTCAGCTTTCCAGCATCATAATCCAATTGAAATGCACCATGTTATCTGGCCAACCACCTTCTTCTTAACCATGTTACATATTACCAAGCTCACAATTTTAATTAACTTTGTTCAATTCATCACAATCAAATACTTCGCTAGAGGCTTGTTCCATTCTTCGTGCAAAATGCAATGCATAAAGTTATGTGATGTTGGCCATTAGAAGTAGCACGCTTAACAACTGTTTCAAGTGAATGTTCAACACCACTTAAATCTTTGGTTGGAAAATCACAAATGCTCATGACTCTGCAAAAGCTTGTAACCATCAATCAAAATATTGCAAATACTATGTCTCGGTTTGGTAAGCCTATTATGCTGCTTCTTTGAACTTCAATAATATCCAGACTTCAAGGGTAACCAAATTAAAGAGAAATGCATCCATGATCATGGCTGTTGGGAAGGTGGAAAAATAATTTGATATTACTACAAAAACCCACAGATTTTATCTGTACAATTGAAACCAAAATCATAGTCTAATCTTGCAGGGCCCTTGCAAGAGAGCCTACAGAATTGGATCCAGTCAAAACATAGGTAGCGATAAAGTTTCTGATTTTTCAGCTTTGCATACCACGTCCAAGTCAATTTCATCCATATCAGATATCTGTAATTAAATCCCACCAAGCAAATATTTTGCACAAAGCTTTTTAGAATTCTGTTATTCATATCGACATCAAAATTTAACTTCCATTAATCTTTATACTTCTATTAAATAATTACATAGATGCACAATTTTAGAGTGGCCCTCGAAGGACATTGAATCACAAGACACACACACAAGAGAACAATACTAAAACAACAGAAAATAATGACTTCCTTGTTAAATACATAATAAAGCATCCAGCATCTGACAACACATTATACATGTGCCACTTCCAGACTAGCAGCAAAGCATTGGTATTCTTTAATATGATGACAAAGCCTAAACTTTCTATGCAAATATTTATGCTAGTATTGGAGTTTCAGAGGATCAATCCCTGTGCCGGTGTGGTTTTGGAGGGCTCATTTTTTGGGGATACAGTTTCATGGGTCTGAGCAGAGCCTTCAACTTTTTTCTCCTGATCTTCCTCAGCTATGGCCTTTTCCTTTGCCTTCTGCCCCACTTCCCCGGCTGCCTTGGTAACCCTACTGAATGCACCAGTAACCCATGTAGCCCCAGTTAAAACATACCGATTCTTCATAATGGCAGATCCAGCATTACTGACTGTCTGCTCAGCAGCTGAAATTGCAGTCTTGGTCTTCTCAGAAACATGAAACTTCTCATCCATTTCCTTCACTTTTTCAGTAACAATGGTCGTGCCGGCAGTCACTTTCTCAGTGAGACCAATCTTTTGGTCCAGAGACGCAACTTTGGCTGTGGCAGTCGATGTAAACTGGTGCTTCTCATCGAAGGCCTTTGCCTTGTTGAGTGCATCTTTGCCCAAATTGAAGCCCTTAGCCAGCATGCTGCTGACAACAACCTCGGCATTTTGAATAGCAGTTTCAGAACCACCTTCTCTTTTTTCTTCTGTTTCCTGATGAGACTGAAACAATTTAATGTCAGGCAGAGCATTGACAACAATATTAAGATATGGACTTAGGAGACAATATTACAGTTGCCAGTGCTGAAGCAGCAGCAGCTGGTAGCTCATAATCTGGAGCCAGGGCTATGTGGACAGACTGATCAACTATTGTCGCCCCCTGAAAAGGCCATATAGGTTCATTATGTGAGAAAGCAATCAAACTGTAAAGAAGATAGATACATTTACATGGGAACAATATTCTCTCTTGCAGCCAAACGATATACATACAAGATATATATATATATATATATATATTTCTAGAACCAAGAAACTTGATATCATCATTAAGAGATCCAGATTCATTTAATTTAATTTCTTAAATAAAGTGGAAAAAGGAAACATGCTGGAAAAAAGAAAAGACATCAATCTAGATAGGGCGCATTGCCTTGTGAGGTTAATTGCAATGACCATGAGAACAGAGAAATGATGATTCTTGCAATGAAAAAAAAAAAAAAAAATCAATGTTTACTGGTAGAGAACCAACTGTCTTTAGCCTACCTGCATATAAGGCAGGCATACTGAAGGTTCTATCAATCATTGTTATTTGATATTTTATTGAGTAAAGTTGTAGCTTTAGGATACAACTAATTTTATAGTTAAACTTTGTCCTAAAAAATAAAGGAAATAGAGGAAAAGGTTAAAATACCAGAGGAAGTTGAACACATTGAAAGTGGATCAAATTTAGATTCCTACTTTCTTGCTTTTTCATAAATCAAAATTAAATTTCATTTTAAAAAAGCAAAGTACCATAATTAATGGTACTGTGGGAATTAAAGAGAACAATGGAGAATTGTAGAAGATGCGGAAGTGTAAGCAAGGAAAAAAGAAAGAGAAGAACAAATGTGGTTCAGCCTAACTGCCTACCACACCACTAAACCCTAAAAGACTACATCTTGATTAACTTGACTTAATAACACATTACAAGAGAACCCATATTTATAATGGGATTACATATAATAGTCAAACATAATTTGAATTTGAATTGCATATTAATTGTCTCAATTCCATGATTTTCTATAGCAATCGATCCCACAACTTTCTCTTACAAATCAATCTCTTGATTTGGTCTTCATTAACATGGAAAGTGAAATTTACTTTCCACAGGTACTAATGAAGGGAATGATTTGTAAAAAATGCACTCAATTGTACTTCAAATAAAAAACTCTTTACTTGTGACCAGTAGTAATGTTGAGCAATCTTAAAGGCTTGACAGATTCAATGAGAATTAATGAACTGCAAAGTGACCATAAGTTATGTAATAATGCTTTGATGCACCTAAAACATGAAGGTACAGCCATCAAAAGCATAGATGACATGATAAACCAAGAGAGTAGCACTTGGAAGTCCAATCTCATAAAAATGCATATTGCCATCAAATAATGTACAAAAGGAGAATCAGCAAAGATTTATGAATAATGAGAAGGCTAACTCATAAGGCACATAGAATTGATTTTACCGAAAGAAGCACAGCAGTCTCTGCCCCTTGGGTTTCCCTGAAGATGACATATGCAACTTGAGACTTCTCGTCCTCACTTAAGAAAAAGAAGACAAGAGAAAAATTAGGCTACATCAGTTTCCATAAAAATTGTAATTTCTTTGTCAGGTCACCAGGAAGAAGGAAAAAAATATTATGTGGTCATACAACTATTTGGAACCCAAAAGCTGATTCTGGTTAGTTCATATCCTAATATCCATCTTTTACACAGCCACGCATAACATATATAGGAGAAATGCTGAAATAAATCCAAGTCTTTTATACTAACCTTTTCATTTCAACATATTCAATTTTTCCAGAAAATGAAAAGAACTCCTTTAAATCTTGCTCAGATGCCCCTAAGGAGACATTGCTGACTTTCACTGTTGTTATCTGGAATGAAAAGGAACCAGACAAGCAACTAATAAATTACCAACTAGAGACTTGTAGAACAAATTTTTCCATATGAGTGGAGAATGCATATAACTATAATAAGTTAGGATTAAAAGATAGTGTGGCAAGAACAATATAATCATGCTTTTAACAGGCAGTACCAAGGAGCATGAACAAAAAATCCTTTAATGCCAAAAGCCAGAATTAAAAAAATAAATGAACTTTTTCATATCTGAAGTCCTTTTATTGTATCGATAATAGCAGACCACCAAATAATTTAGCAAACAAAATATTTTAAGCCACCACCATCCTCACTTTTCAAATATATCTACTTTTATTTTTGAGAATTAAAGCTGTGGGATTCATGAGAAATTTCCAGTTCCAAAATCTGCACTAACCCGAGCATGATAGACATTAGCAAGAATCTAACACTCATAAAACTTGGTCAATCATCTTCCCCATTTTTCATAAAAAACTAATACATGGATATTTAATTTCCTTCAGAAAGTGGCAATAAATGGCATAATCATTTTCCCATGTTTCATAGGCAGCAGCTGAAAGTCTGAAATAGTAAGTTCTGATTTAAAAAGAAGGGAAAAAAATTAAATGCTTTAACACACATGACTACTTATCAAGATTTAGCTTCAAATTCAGTATCTTCAGGAAATTTTCTACAATGTAAGCCATTCTCCAAAAGCAAACATGCTAAGTAGGTCACCTTTAAACTTCATGCGCTTGGTTAGGTTTACTTAAGACCATCATTTGAGGCTCTACTACAACAATGTGATACTAAGGATATGAAAGTCTTCCCAATAAACATGACACTAACCATCCATCTTTACCACAATAATTTCAAACCCAAAAGTGCTTAGATTACTGCCCTGTTCGATCATTAAGGCCTAGGCTTAATACTTAGAAGTGGGAAGAGAAGGAAAAAAAGCAGTTAAGAAGATTCTGTATGATACCAAAGTTGCAGTTATAGATACAGTTTCAAGATATAACCAACACATCAAGAGTAAAATGATCCACTGTCACAAATTTATTTTCACGTTAACAGAGTCTTCAAGGTGAGTATAAGTGGAGTAATATATGCAACCTAATATAATTAAATCAACTAAAATCGAAAATGCCTGAAGACTCTGCTGACTACATATTGAAAGAGTTGAGGCCACATGAAGTTCATCACAATTCTGGTTCAAGAAAATCCAAACAAAAAGCGTAATTTGGATATAAACTAGCCATATAAATGTTTTACATTCTTCACTACTTCCCCAACTTGTGATTGAGCAAACCCTTAGTCCAGTTGGTGCATAAATGGAGTGGCAAGTGAGTACATCTAGGGTTCACCCCAACAATAAGCAGTACTAAGCAATTATAACAGAGGCCCACAAGAAGGACAAAGAGGGAGAGGAGATTAAGAACTTGATAATTCAAATTTTCCAGTAAAACTTTATCCAAAAATAAGATGCAAACACATTCAAAGGCAAATTGCCAAATTCTATGCTAAAAATGTCAACAACACATGTGCGTGTGTGTATAATAATGTGATAAGCACTTATTGTTTGAAATTAGGGTAGGCATAGCTGAATTTTCAACTTTTTGAAAATGATTTGTTTGAAACAACCATACCTAAAGAAAAATGAGGTTTATAAAAGCTGTACTTTGAAATAGTTACCAAATGGGCATGGCCCACTGTGTACAAATAACATGATATAGAGAACATCATGAATGTCTCGATCAGACCAGATCTTTTGAAATTACATGCTATTTCACAAAGTGCTTCCTTTACTTAATATAATCATTCCCAATTCACAAACAAATAAATTCTCTATAAGTTCCGGTTAGCTCAATTGGTGAACATTCTTGCCATTGAATAAAAAATTTTGCATTTGAACCCCGCATACACCAAAAATCAATTAGTTTCTTGACTTGATGATAATGAACAATCATCATGGAACAGACATTATAGGCTAAAATTCTAAAGCATCTATAAAAATAAAAATAAAAAGTTAATAAAAAAAATTTTCTCCAAAAGCAATTGGTAAAGACATGTTAATCACAAAGTTGCAAATTGCAATAAGCATCAAAAGGTAACCCAATAACAAAAATATCATAAATAACTGATTAAAGAAGGTCAAAGCACCAGATCATTCATAACCATAAGATCATGGATTCCATTTAAATAAACAAATACACGAAAAAGGATATTTTCCCATAAAAATCCTAGCTTGGGTCATTGAGAAAAACGAAGGAATATAGATTCATTTCCAAAATTTAAGATTTGCATATGTTGACGTTTGAAGACAACAACAAGAAGTTACCTTAAAGCTTTCATTTCCCAACATTCTGTGAGCAAACAAAACAGAAAACAAAGCGAATCTTAAAGGAACAGAGATTAAGAACAACAAGAAAATTCACAACTCACCGCCATGAAATATGGGTTGTTGTGCAATAGAAATCAATTTCTTGGTAGAGAAAGAAACTTTCAGAGAATATTAGAGAGAGAGAGAGAGAAATTGACGGTTATAAAGGATTTTTGGGCAAATATCAAGGGCGGTTAGTTAAATTTTGATTGTCTGCGGACCGGTTTGTTTAAGACTGAGTTGTACTTTCGAAAGGGTAGTGATGAGGAAAAAGGTACGAGATATTTAGAAAAGTGTTTTTAGCTTTGAGAATCGGTTGTAGCTAAAAATGGAGGTACGCGTCCATGAGTCAAACAACCGACATACCGACATATGATATCGCTACCTTCCCCTCACGTGTGACCAGACACACACATATTTATTTTCTAATTTAGGGGAGTAAAATACTATTTGGATTACTAAAATTTACTAAAAGTTTTTTTTTTTGTGCCGAAATTTTAAAAAATTCTTTTTTCATCGTTAAATTTTGTAAAGAGTTTTTTTAATAGTATAGAGACAAAAATTTGAATAAAAAAAAAAATACTTTTTTCAATGGTTTAAGGAGAAAATACGAATTATTGATAAAATTTAGAGTAAATTACAACTTACCCACTTGTGGTTTAGTCGAAATTTAAGTTGTCTACTTGTGATTTGAAATTTGACTTACCCACCTAATATTTGATTGAAATTTAAGTTGCTTACTTGTGATTTAGAAATCATATGATGCAAGTGTTTTTCTGGATTCTCTTTTATCTTATTTATGTGATCTTGTCTTTTTATATTTTTTGTGTTTTTAGAGGAGAGAAACATAAAAGTGAAGCAAAATTACACATTTAGCTATATTTTTAACATAAGTGGGTTATGAAACTCTAATTGAGCTAACCTCAGATTGGTAAAGTGTCAAATTTCAAACTACAAGTAAGCAACTTAAATTTTGGCTAAACCAGAGGTGGATAAATTGTAATTTGCCCTAAAATTTAAGGACAGAAAAATAAAACATTTTTAATATTTTAAGAAAGAAAAATTAATTTTTTAAAGTTTAAGGATGAAAAAAAAATATTTAGTAAAGTTCAGAAATTAAAATAGTATTTTACCATATTTTTAAAAAAAAAGATGTGGGTCCGGGAAGTTTACAATCCGGCCCAAACTCTATCTGGGCCCAGGGCCCGTGCCGAGGAGGTCTTTTGCCGATGACGAATGATCGATGGCCGGGGTGTCAAGGGGAACGGTTGAGAAACTACCCTGTACTCGGCACTCCAGAACTTCAATGGGAAGATCAACGTCTTGGTGAAGGCTACCCCCAAACAGCCCCCTGAAGGGGATATGAGTGGAATGGGGCCCACAGGGGAGCAGGGTGTAAAATTGGATCAAGGAAAATGCGTCCCCTCCGCATTAAATGCACCTGCCAACGTCCAGATCCGGTTAATGAGAAAAGACGTTTGGACGGTGTAGCTTCGATCTTCGCAACTAGTAGAAAGTAAGAGGGGACGGTTGATGGGAAGGATACAGAAATAAGCACCTGCCTGACCAACAAGTGGAGGGCTAGGATCAACCAAGAAGGACTATATAATGAAAAGGTAGGTGCACCAAACAGGAAACTGGGAAAAATGGCCAAAAACCAGAGCCTCCCAGCCCGCCTCCTGGAGAAAGACTCCTAGGGCGAAAATAACTTAGCTATGTATGAACATCACTAAAAGACTCACCGCCTGGTGACTAAGGCCTAGCCTTTCAAACCCACGTTCTCCAAATGATATTGTTTAGGCCTTTTTACGTGCGAAACCAACACTGTTGTGGTTCGATACGAATCGTGTCCTTACAAAAGATTAGAAAAATGATCTCAAGTGTAAATGGTAAATTTCATCGTGAAAATGTTGTGAACATATTATTTCTTATTTAATTAATGAAACTTATTTTATATGAGATAAGAGAATATTATCTTATTAGAGAACAGTGTAACTTAAAAAATTTTCAACTTAAGCATCGTTGCCTCCTAGTCTAAATTTCTCATTGACATTTCTATCACTAAAAGCATGCAGTTTTAATAGAGAATATCAGAGTTTTTGACAAAATAATCACATTGATTTTTGAATGTTCAAAATATGTGTAAAACACCCTTGAACGTTTAGACTCCCAAATTACAAATTACCAATTCAAGCTTATTATCAAACAATGTATGTGTAGAATATGAATATAAGCTAAACACAGAATTGATAAAACAATCTAAACCAAATAAAATCACATCCACAACAGAAATTAAACGGCAAAAATTAAGGGAAGAGAGATGCAAACACAATGACAACACAACGATGTGTTATCGAAGAGGAAACGGAAGCCTCGGCGTAAAATCTTTCCACCGCCTTCCAAGCGGTCAATAATCTACTAAAGAATGAAGTTGGAATACATGAACAACAAAAGACCTTCCAAGCCTAATCTACCCAGTGTACCTAAGCCTTCCAAGCTTCTTGCTCCAACAAGGTTACGTCGAACCTTTGTCTTCTTTAACTCACCGGATTCCGCTATAACCCATAGCATCAACCAATATCAATGGGTCCCTTCCTAACTGCTTCTCAAGCGCCAAATAGCATTCTCACAGATATGGGTATGGTGAGAAAAGGTTTTGGCTAATGTACCTCTCAAGGATGTAACAATGGAGAGGGTGAGAGTTAAGGAATTTGAAGAGTCACTACGTAAAGATTGTGGATGAGTCAATCTTGTTTTTCTCTAGGATTTTTCTCTCAAAATTCTCTTTGAAAGCTCTCAATATTTTGTGGGTATAAGGGGTATTTATACTGGAGTGAGAAAGGAATGCGAAGAGTCAGTTTTTCCATAACATAGTGAATTGGTGACTTGGCCTCGTGACTTGACTGAGTCGCAAGTCTAAGCCACGAGCTAACTGAATGGCCAGTTTGGATTTTTTGTCCTATAGTGCTACAGCTGAAATGACGGTTCAACTTCTCTGCATGCTTCACTCGTGTGCATCTTCTGGCTGCTTGCAAGCCGCGAGTCACCTGCGAGATCCAGCCGCGAGTCCCTGCTTCACTGTACAGTCTTGAACATTTCTTCATACTCTTTCACACACTACCCTTACATGATTCCCATCTAAACACAGGGTTACTAATTGCTAAATTACAAACAAATTTGGCACGGAATAAAGCCAACAAGATGGTTGATTAAATTCAACCTTACAATTTTTCTTTAGATATGAATTTGGATTAATTGGAGAATTTTCTACTACTCATACGGTAAAGTAACACTTTAACCATCTAATCTTCGTCGTTGTGCTTTAGGCCATTAAAATTTTGTCATCCTCTTCATTAATCTTTTACTTATTTCTTTCATCATTTACCCCTTTGATCTCCAACAACATGCACAACACACGCCTATACAATCTAACCCACATAACCAAGTGTATCTCAATTCCTCCCTCCACTTAAATTCCTAACATCCTCGTTAAGGTATGCATTATGCTATAGTATTTTCGAGCCAAACGACGTTATTAATAGTGATGAAGCCAGAAAAATTTTCCCGGAAGGAGCCAAGATAAATAAATAAATATATATATATATAATTAAATCTCAAGAATAACACACACACGTGTGTGTATATATATATATATATATATATATAATTTTTTTGAGATAGTATATATAATATTTATTTATTATTGCTTATACATGGAATATTTGTAATTTTTATTTAACATATGATATTTTTCTTACATAAACAAAAATATTTACATAAAATAAGTATTTACATCTTTGCAAAAAAAATTTAGAAAAAGTCTTGACCTGTCTAAAAATATACAAGTCAATTTAATAAAAATAAAAGTATAATTAAATTTTGTATAGTGTACATTACATATACTTTAATTTAACAAGTTATGTATGACATAAGAGTAATTAGAGGTCATAAAAAATGCATTAGTCAACTACATAGACGCATTGAGAAATGATATGTCCACAACATTTTTACAACAAATCTTAAATGGCAGGTTGTTACTGGTTGTTATTGTTGGGGCAAAAAAGTAATCTTCGTGTTAAATTCAAATTTAAACCAATAACAACTAACTATCTATGATTTGTTGTGAAAATGTTATAAAAATGTTGTGGACGTAGCACCTCTCAAAAGCATTACATGTTTATAGTAAAAATTAGGGAGGAAATTATTGAAATTTATGTCCAAAATTTTGTTTTTCTTAAAAATACAAGAGGGAGAGGATTTTTGAAAAGTCAAGAGGGCCATTAAGGTATCTCAATTCCTTCCTTCACTTAAATTCCTAACATCCTCATTAAGGTATGCATTATGCTATAGTGTTTTCGAGCCCAACAACGTTATCAATAATGATGAATTCAGAAAATTTTTCTTGGAAGGGGCCAAAATAAATAAATAAATATATATATATATATATATATATCTATATATAAAATTAAATCCCAAGAATAACACACACACACAATATATATATATATATATATATAATATTTTTTTGAGATAGTATATATAATATTTATTTATTGCTTATACATGGAATATTTGTAATTTTGATTTAACATATGATATTTTTCTTACATAAAATAAGTGTCTACATCTTTGCAAAAATAATTAATATTTAAAAAGTCTTGACATGTCTAAAAATATACAAGTCAATTTAATAAAAATAAAAGAATAATTAAATTATGTATAGTGTACATTACATATACTTTAACTTAATAAATAATGTATGACATAAGAATAATTAGAGGGAATAAAAAATGCATTAGTCAACTACATAAAAGCATTACATGTTTATAGTAAAAATCTAGGGAGGATATTATTGAAATTTATGTCCAAAATTTTGTTTTTCCTAAAAATACAAGAGGGGGAGGATTTTTGAAATGTCAAAAGGGCCATCCGCCCCCCCCCCCAACATGCCCCCTCCACCCCTAGTTATTAAGTTAGCTCTGATACTATTTGTAATAATATAAGGAAAGCATTGACCACATCTGCACTTATACCTTAAAAAGAATTGTCAATATAGAATTGAAGCTCATTGTAATCACTTATATGCTAATAATCCACCTTTTTTTTATATATAATTAGAAGAGGGAGGTATTTGAATCTTAGATGTCTCATTTGAAAACAACAAAAGATATCAACCAGTTAAGCTATAATCCACCTAGTATACCCATGTTGTGGAGCTCAACACACATTTATGTAATATACATTCATACAATTCAGTCATATATAATTCATATAATTTGGAGTATCACAACCCCATAATTGTGTTTTGTGTTACATATCGGAAATACAATAAAATACCTATTAATGAGAGTAGTTGTTTATTAGGAAAAAAAGTGTTAGAGAAAGAAAGAGAGAGAGAGAGAGAGAGTATCATATAAATTTATTAACTCCTATTAATTATACAACATATACATCCTTCCAATACAAATACATATGCATAAGTTGCAACTTCTAAAAACAAAAACAAAAACAAAACAAAAATGTGGGTTGTAAGAGGGATTCTATGAAATGACCATTGGTATGTATAAAATTTGAAATTTTGATAATAGATTTTTAGTTTGGAGTAAGATTTAAATTTCTAAAACTTAGTGCATGTTGCATGTTTTGTTAAAACACTTATTATTACTTTATCTAAAGAAATGTATAAGGACAAATAAATTGTTGTCTCTATCAACTGAAACTTAGATGCAATGGGTTCTAATTAGCTCAACTGGTAAAATCTTTGATGATTGTATAAGAGATCTGGGGTTCAATCCCTGCCTACATCAAAAACTTATTGGTGTCTTGGTCTGATAATAAAGAGTTATCATCAGGAACGGACGCTATAGGTTGAAACTCTCTATATATATATATATATATATGTATATATATATATATTTATTGTTAAAATATTTATTGATATTTTATCTAAAAATTCATGTTGCATGTTTTGTTAAAATAAATTGCTGCAATTTAGTGAATCTACTTGGCGCAACCACAACTTCTAAACCCAAATTTTATTATATACTAGTATAGTATATAATATATGATGTAATATGATACTATCAGGCTTTTACTTTTCTCTTTCTCACTCATGATCTCATTTTCTTTTTTCTTTTTTGATGAACACTCACAATCTCCTCATTATCACTAACCTCCATGTTTGTTAATCATGTTTATATTTATCTTTTATTTATGAAGGCACCACAACACAAGGACCAAGTTTCATTCTCATCAATCTCATGTTTTTTTTTTTTTTTTTCTGTAAATTTATTTATGACATTTCATTCAATTTGGGCTCTTCAATGGTTTTTTTTTTTTTTTTAATTTTAAATTAAGCCAAACTTTAGCAACTATTTGATGGCTTTGGTGGATTTGATGTTAAGGACACATTTGACGGGGTTTGGAATCGAGATTGGCAAAGGCAATCAAGACTCAAACCATTCATTGTGCAAAATAGATATCTTCCTAAATTCTTGGTAAAAACAATTCAGTATGGAAACTAGACGAGTTTGAGTAATGTTATTTGGATGTTTTTGATATATGTGTGAGTGAAAAAGTGTGTTAAAATGTGTGTAAAGTTGTTTAAAATGCTCAAAAGTGTGTTAGAACTTGCTCACCAAACAGGGCCGTAGTCTTTTTTTTTTTCTTTTTTTCTTTTTTTGAGGAAAGGAAACTATGTAGTCATTGTAGCAGATTTACACTATGTATAATGCCTACTTGATTATGCTATTGCTACTTTGGAATATGTTGATTACTCAAAATAATTCAAATTCTTAATTCAATGATTACGTAATTGCTATTCCTTTGGAGATCAATTAAAAATATTGGAATCCATTTTGTTATTTCCTAATGCATCTTCAATTTTTTTTTTTTTTTAAATTGTTGGCAGGAAGATGTGGGGTTCACTATCTTTTGGACATCGTCACAATTTTCCTTTTTGAAATGCAAGAGAATGGTTTCCAACAAAATTTGTTTGGTCATGCTCATAGTTTAAGGCACGAACTTTCGAAAATTTGACGATTTTTAATTTATGTGCTTACTTCTAATTTTTGTATTAACTTGGTTATGGACTCATGGTCTTTATGGAAGTCATTTAATCTGCAAAATATGTGAATGTTTCATAGTTTCCAAAGAAGAGTTTAAATTCTTATCTAAATCAAAATAATTTCTATTCCTAATAATTTTCCAATGTAGGTGTTATTTGTCCTACTAGTATACCCTTGATGTGGAACTCAACACACATCCACGTTAAACACAATCATACAATTCAATCTAATAAAATTCATATAACTTAGGGTATCAGAGTCCCCTTCTTGAGTTTTTGTTACATATAGCCATATAGGAAATACAATAAAATACTTTTTTTTTTTTTTTACTTTAAGTTATCCTATTTTTATGGACTAAATTGTCCTTGGTTAAGCAGTAATATTCTTCTTCTTCTTTTTTTGAGAACGCACCGATACTTCATTCATTGAAACTAAAGGGAATCATGGTACTAAGCCTCCAAGGCTGGTGGTGGAGAGTCCTCCAGCCAGATTACATCATCAGTTATAGTTTTTGCATAAGAGCATCCACATTAGTGGTGCTATAATTTTAGCTATTTGGCATCACAAAAAGCTACTTTATTTATTTTACCTTCTCACTTTACAAAACATCCAGCATTAGTGGTTTTATTTTAGCTTTCAACACAATAAAATAATTTAAAAACACAATAAAATAATATATCTACTACAATAAAATAATATACATCTCCTACAATAAACAACAATCACAACCACCCATTTACAACCGCCTTGTCACTACCACCACCTTTGCCTCTGCCAACATCACATGCATATATAGAAATAACAAAATATAAATCTCTCTACACACAAAAAATTCTCAAACAAACATTTACAAGATGAAAAAATAATAAGCACAACAATCCATATCTTTACAATATTTTCCTCAATTCAATCTCAGGCTGATTAGAAAATGAAGGAAAAATACCATTTGACCTAGCAAAACCCAATTTCAATTAACAATCAAATTATTAATATATCCTCTGTTTTCTCAGTAACCAAACAAAAGGGTTGCATGACCCCAACCCAAATCCCTAATCTTTTTCCTCAACCCAAACCATCAAAAATCACCAATCACAAACGAAACTTCAAAAAATTTAGGATCTTTTCAATAACCCTAAAGCAAAATCAACAACAACATAAACAAACACACACAAAGATGGCAATAGGGCATGGCATGTATGGGTTGGCGATGGCTAATTGAACAGAAAGCTTAAGTGAGGATGATGGATGAACGAGGCTGGGCTTCGAAAATGGGTGAGGAGGATGATGAATCAAGTCAGCAATGATGAATCAGGTTGGCGGTAAGGATGATGGATGAATAGAGCTGGGCTTCGAAGATGGGTGAGGAGGATGATAAATTAGGTTGGCGATGGTGCGTGAGCTTCGTCAATGGTGCATGAGCTTTAGTGGTGGCAATGAGGAGGAGGATGAATCGATGAGGATGATGGATGAGGAGGATGATGGGAAAGGATGATGGATGAATCAGAGGTGAGAGTTTGAGGAGGATAAAAGAGAGGTGAGAGTTCTGTTTTTGAGAAAGAGAGAATAAGTGTGAAACGGCAGAGGAATAAAAGAAATAGAAAAAAGAAAGAAATAAATATTATTTTAATGAGAGTGGGAATAAAAAATAACATTTGAGTTTAGCTTTGAGTTACAGTGCACAGCCATAAATAGATGTGCACTGTAGTAAGAAGCTAAAAAGTTTTAGCTATGGTACCATCACTACAACATGCTTTTTAAGTATTGGTGCTAAAAATAGCAATATAGCTATAACGCGCTAAAGTATGGGCAACAAAATTTGCATCCCATTTCACCCATGTCACCTCTACCCAGTTTAAACCAACTACAAGGAATTAAATGCCTGCAATGACATGGCCTAGCCAAGATTGGTTTGTGTCATTGGATCGAATGGAGTTCAACGCCTGTGCACTATCACCTTCAATCATCAATTTAGAAAAGCCAATGTCAATGGCAAACTCCAGAGCTCTACGACATGTTAAGACTTCAACTTCCACACTGAGGACCCTCAGCAAACATTGCTCCCATAACTTCTCCCTTCTCATTTCGAATGATAGCTCCCCTACCTAAGCACCTCAAGTCCAAAAAAATGGCCGCATCAAAATTAAGTTTGAACTTAGAATTTGGTGGTGGGCACCATCTGCTCTCAGTATCGGTTCTGCTAACAATAGCTGGCTGCTCTTAAGCTTGATGAAATTCTACTAGATAATCAGAGGCTTGTTTATTCAGCTGAGTTGGTTCCTGAAACTTTGCTCCATGGATGATCATGTTCCGTTGGTTCCAGATGAGCCAAGCATGGACTAGAAACAGCTCAAAATCTTCCATTGATAGGCAATCTAGTGCTCTTCAAATAGTTGGACCGAATCACATTGGCCACCAACAAATTTTTGCAGACTCATAAAACTATTTGCCCAAACATCCTGCGCCACTCCACACTCCCATAAAGCATGAATTCCAGTTTCTTGAGCAATCCTGCATAGTTCACAAGTGTTGTCTACCATAATCTTTCGCTAGACTAAATTATCCCAAGTTGGAAGAATGTTTTGGCACACCCTCCAGCCAAAGACTTTAATTTTATTTGGTACCTTAAACTTCAATAGCTTTGCATAACTTCTCCCTTCTCATTTTGAATGATAGCTCCCATACCTAAGCACCTCAAGTCCGAGAAAATGACTGCATCAAAATTAAGTTTGAACTTAGAGCATGAATTCTAGTTTCTGGAGCAATCCTGCATAGTTCACGGGTGTTGTCTACCATAATCTTTCGCTGGACTAAATTATCCCGAGTTGAAGAATGTTTTGGCACACCCTCCAGCCAAAGACTTTAATAGCTTAAACTTCCATAGCTTTGCCCAAACCTTATTTCCACTTGGCCCTCTGGAACTTTCTGCCCAGTCTACATCTCTTAGAACTTGTGTTGCCACATGATAGCCTGACTTCATTGAGTACATACCACTGGTCGTATGTAGCTACATCACAGAGTCCATGATTTGACTCCTACTTAATGGTATAGGCAACATTGCCTCTACATCATCCTTATGGAACTTTGCCATGATAACCTCTTTATTCCAACACCTTGATTCGGGGTCCATGAGATCAAAAACTCTCCATTCCCATTCTTCCTTAACAGGGTGGAATAGGATCTTTTTTGTAGGAGGGTCGGGAATCCAATTATCTGTCATGACACGTATTGACGCCCCATCTCCCACCCTCAAGCAGCTTCCACTTTTTAAAACAGGCTGAGCAGCGGTGATGCTCTTCTATACAAATGAGCTATTCGAAGAATCAACGGCTTTCGGGAAATTACAATGTGGGAAATATCGAGCTTTTAGGCACTGGTGCACTAAGGACCCTTTGTTTTGTAATAATCTCCACCCTTGTTTAGTTAGCATGACAACGTTGAAGGACTTCAAGTCATGGAAATCCATGCCTCCAACCTTCTTGGATTGAGTTAGCATACCCCACCTCTTCTAATGGATTTTCCTCTCCCCGCCAACTTGACCCCACCAAAATCTTGCACACATTGCATTGAGATCATCACAAAGCTTTGTCGGCAGCTAGAAAACACCCATTGTATATATGTGTGGATAGATTGGGCTACAACGTTAATTAGCACATCTTTCCCAACTTTGGATAGCAATAATATTCTTTAGTTTGTCTTTAGCTTATTGATTAAGTCTATCTTATCTTATCATTGAATTGAAATATTTGGTTAGCAAAAACTAGATATGCTTAATTAGGTACATTAAGACAAAATACGTATTTTATTGTAGGGTAAATTATATATTTACTTCTCAACCTTTGTCCCATGTTTCAAAATAGTCCATATTTTTTTAAATGTTTCATTTTAGTCCTTATAATTTAAGTTTGTGACAAAAAAAGTGCATGCCATTAATTCTGGCTTAGATTTGAAGTTGAGATTGTTCAACAAAATCTATATATATATATAACATGGAGAAAATCAAAGTAACAGCCAATAGTAAGGAACTTTTGATACAAACTTGAAAGTATATAGAACAAGATAAAAAAATTTAAAAGACAAAGGACTAATTTTAAATATGGGACAAAAGTTTAGTACCAAGGGTGTATTTGAGGACAAATTATACAATCCTATGGTGGACCACATCATTTGTCCACCATTCCATTAAAATATTTTCACTTGTTTAAAATTGCTGAGTCAGTAATTAATTTTTGTTTAAAAAAAGTTTCTAACTCAGCAATTTTAAATAGGTGGGAGTCTTTTAGTGGAATGGTGGACCAGATCACTTATCCACCATGAGGACCTTATAATTTCTCCTATTTGAGATCCGCTTATTTTGTTGAAACTGAAAAATTTTTGTTGAAAATACTATAGATAAAGGTAAAAATTAGCTGAAATAATACAGTGAGACCCATAAATAGCACCAAAAAGTGCAATGGGACCCATGAATAGTAGTAAAAATAATTGAATAGTAAAATAAGCTGACTTTTTAAGCTGAAGTCAAATGCACACTAAATATGTAATTAAATTGAAATAAAATATTTCTAATAAAAACTTATAAATTAATGCAAAATTAATATAATTGGTGCCAATTAAATAACACAATAATATAAATATTTTTAAAAAAAAGTATTTGAATTATATGCAATAAAAATTGTAGTTATTCTATCCTAACACAACTCTTAACTAATGTCGGACTAAAAGAGGGAAACGATGAAATTGAAAGGACAAGAAGGATAGGAAAGAGGTAAATGTGTTCGCTTGCGCCTTGTTAGTTGTTACACAGTCGTCCGGGCCCCACAGGAAATTTCCTTCCTAGTTTGACTTTCTTGCAAACTACAAACTACAAAGAGAAGAGCTTCAACTTCAATTCAATTCAATTCTAAGACCCAATAACTCAAAAGACACAAACTTTGAAATCTTCAAAGTCACAATTGTGTTTTTTTGCTTTGCCTCTTCTTCCTTAAACGCAACTCCACCAATAATATATATCCCCACCAAACTTCTCCTTCCAACGCAACAACATTTGCAACTTGTTTTTCAAACTTAGATTTATTTTTTATTTTTTTTTTTTTTGCTTTTAGGTTTTGGATAATAAGTAGTGGTATAAACTTGTTCAATTCCTGTGTTTCGGAAAAAATGAGCTTTCAAGATCTTGAAGCTGGCAGACCACTAAGACAACAAAGACAACGTCAACAACAACAACTGCTTCGAGACCCATCTCAGGCTTTGGCTTCTGGAATTTTCCAAATCAACACAGCCGTGTCTTCCTTCTCTCGCCTAGTCAATTCTCTTGGCACTCCCAAAGACACCCTCGAACTCCGTGACAAACTGTCAGTCTTTTTTTCTTCTTCTTGGGTTTTTTTTTTTTTTTTTTTTAATTAAAAATTTCTGGGTTTCTTTTTTTTTTTGTGGAATTTAACAATTGAAAGTTGATTTTTTTTTTTTTTTTTTTTTAATTCTGGGATTTGTTAGTTTGGTTATAATGTTATGTATGTGTATTGGGTAGAAGAATCGGTCAACTAATCAAATTCTTGCGTGACTAGTAGGTCCCACATGCTACCACTTGCATTTTATTGAGGATCCATTCAAGTCCATACATTTTGTGCTATAAGTGATTGTAAATTGTGCTGTAATTGCTTGTACCTTTTCTTGCCTCTTTTCATGAACTCCCAAAATTTTGGAGGATTTGGGGCTTTTATTGGGGGAAAAAAAAGAGCTTTATAATTTACTGTTCATATTTTATGAATTCAGAGTTTTAAAGAATTTAAGAGCTTTTTAGATAAAACTATATTGCAAAAACTCTACTCACAGTAATGGTTAATGGGCATTAAGTTGCTTATTAGCCAATGCAACACAACATGTAGCTTATTAGTTGATGCACTTACTGTCTGTATGGTTGCGGCTTCCAAGGACACATAATTGAATTTTATCGGTAAATCTAAGATTATGTATTGTATTTTATGTTTAGAATATTTTATTCTTGAATAAGAAATTTGGGGTTTGAATCCTGTCTACACCAAAAACCATTTTGTGTTTTGGCTTGATGATAAAAAATAAAAAAAATAAAAAAATAAAAAAATAAAAAAAAAATCATTATAAAGCAGATGGCATTGGTTTAAATTCTATCGTATCTAAAAAGAAAAGAAAAAAAATGCAAATTAAAGAAGCTTGTAAGAAGTACTTGTACATTGTGCTGTAAATGCTTGCACCCTTTTATAGACTTGTGACTTTGAAGGACACCCTATAACAAGCTGTGGGTGTTTTACTTTTTCTTGTAGGCTTTTGTTTAAGAAATGTTTACCATGTTTAACACTATTTTTGGGAGTTCATAAAGGAATGCAATGTGAGAATAGATGTTAAATAAACAAAAAACTACATAATTTACACTAAAACAAAAACTACATAATTTACACTAAATGAATAACATTTGTATTTTTAAAATCCGCATTGGATTATTTATTTTTCCCCTATTTATCAAAAAAATTATCTATTCTTCCCCTTTTTGAGAGGAATTGCTACTATTTAAATATTGATGGTTGTGTAAAACAAGTTTAAACTACATGGTAAGGAGTTGTGTAACAAGCACTTATAAAAAAAAGGAGTTGTGTAACAAGTTTTGTAGGGTTGTTGCTTGTAATTTGTGTGTTTGATTGTACTTGTCCCTAACGTATTCTTCTTGCATACTTGGGTGACTCTTTTTTGACAGTTTAATAAAATTTTCATTATCAAAAAAAAAAAAAAAAAGTGTTTTGTAGGGTTGTCTTTGTATCTTTAAAAAATACCTTAATTTCCGTTTTGATCCTTTTTTGTTTAATTACTCCTCTAATTCCAATTTCAATCTTTTCCTATTATTAGTTTAAGGGGTTGGCTTTTTCTTTTTTCTTTTTGGTTATTTTATGGATGGAAGATATGATGCTAATAAGGCATATGAATTTGCATTTTCAACTACTCACCTTTAATGTTTTTGCAATTTTTCACTAGAACAATAAATATTTTTGAAATCTTGTACAAATAACAACAATTTTATTTTTTCACATTCTAAATATTTAATTTGGTTAATCTTAAGGTAATGATATAAGGAAAAGATTGTTGCACGCATCAATCAATCTTGTTCTTGTTTGTCACTGTTATTGAAATTGGATTGACTGTACTGGCAGGCACAAGTCAAGGTTACACATTGGGCAGTTGGTAAAAGATACTTCAGCTAAACTTAAGCAGGCTAGCGAGGCTGATCAGCATTTGGAAGTTAGTGTAAGTTCATACCCAACATAATTTCTAAGTTAATATTTCATCATTGGAGAAATTGCTCTCTCTTGTTATTGTTCTCTTGGCTCACTTACCCATGCTCCCCCTTCCTTCCTTTCTTACTGAATTTAAAAAATTGATCTTGAATTGTTTCTAGAATTTATTTTACCTTCCCTCCAATATACATTTCTGGTTAGTTAGGACAGGGTAATTAATTATTTATCTAGTTTTTGTTTCTTTTGTTTCGGGGTGGGATGGACGGGGTTCAGTTTTATATTCTTATGCCTTACATTTACTCATTAAACTCCAGCCTGCCAAGAAGATTGCTGATGCTAAGCTTGCAAAAGATTTCCAGTCAGTTCTTAAGGAATTTCAGAAGGCACAAAGGCTTGCAGCTGAGAGGGAAACAACATATGCTCCATTTGTTCCCAAAGAAATTCTTCCATCCAGGTAGATGTTTCTTGACAACTTGATTAGTTCAAAATTTCTTATGTCACTTCCTTGGTCTGTCTGGTCTAATAAAGTTCCAGGATGTGGATATTGGTGCATTTGATGTAACTGCTTATTCCTGATAGGAAGTGAAACTTGTTGAATATGTTTCAAAAAGAAATCAAAGACATCTTAGAGATTGGAAACTAGGACCATGAAAAATGGATTGGTTTGGCACAGCACAAAAATGTTAATGTTCTCTTTTTTTTAAGGCCATAAGAGTAAATAGAAATTGTTAATGTCATCAAAGAGACCGGCAGTTTTATTCTTCAATTTATTCTTATAGAAGGCTTGAAGGAGAATTAGGATTCTAAATTCCATTGAAAATTGGATGAGGTTTTTTAAGATGGTGAGAGTTGAAAAGGGAAGTTTAATATATGTGTCTGTTCCCTCCTCTCTGGGTTGTTGATATTTTGTCACTAGTTTAGTCTGGAAAAGTTCACCTTCATAGACTAAAAGTTTACCCTCTTTAGGGGAAATTCTACACAACTGAATGTCTCCTTAATGTGTATGTATGTTACTCCGTCTCATTTCGTAAATCCTCTATTGCTTTTTGGAATGTCTCAAAATTTGCATCCTCTTTTTAAAAAATAATATTTGCTAGTTTATGGAATTCCTATAATATCTTTATTTTTTTTTAAATAAAAAGGATAATAATCCATTTAGAAATGAAAAAGAGTGTAAATTAGGAAGTAGCTTTCACTAAATGTTTTTTAACCTTAAAAAGGTTGTTCCCATCCTGCACCTAGAAAGTCAATATATATTTTGGGGGCTGAAAATTTGTCATGGTAATTGGTCAACCGATCATTTACCAATTCTGACAATAGTATGATGTTTTTAATTGATCTCACATGGATTTTCTATAATTTGGACTTGCACGTTTCATTTGTAATGTTGGTGATGTTATACATAGCCTCTCTGCCAGTATCACTAGTACAGAACAATTCACCTAATATTTGATATATATTGGGTTGCACTGTGCAATGTTAAAACTCCACCGTATCCATAAGGATGTCAATTCATTCCCAGTCCAAATAGAGATGGATGGACTAAAACGTTCCGGTGTCAGTGATGCTTGACTAAGTATTTGGTCTCACATGCACACTCATAAATCTGTGCATGCACGCATAAAGACATACATACATTAGCATTTAACTTCGGTCAAATAAATAACTGGCATGCCTTAACTTTGTCGATCATTATGCAGTTATGATGCCCATGAGCTGGAAATAAGTTCATCCAGGACTTCTGAACAGCAAGTTCTTCTGGAATCCAAAAGGTTAGCATTGCTTCCTACAGTATGTTTCTAATATTGTTCTATATTCATAACTTGGTAATTTTTCTGCCTTAGGATAATTTATTTCATTTTATTGTAATGTCTTGTGAGTAAAATAAATTTCTGTCAGTTATTAACCTTTCTTTGTGTTTTTTAGTCTGGTGTTAATTGAAATTTGAACTTCTAGTGAGGAAAAAATGTGTTCTTCCCAGTATCCTCTTCCCCTTCTCCTGGTGGGGGGCAAGCCATACTTACATAAAGAAAATAGGACATATAAAACAGTTTCTTTGTGTTAAGTGCAGACATTTTCTTTAGGATTATTGTTAAAGGAGAACCAATGGATGGTTTGTAGCTTGGAGATCCTTAAGGATTTGTTTTCATTCTTTCGAAACCATGACCTTTTCCTGTCAGCTTTATATTGCTGGTTTTGAGTATACCAGACATTCCCTCAAACCAGATTACTCTAACTAATTATAGGGATAGCCTGATTTAAAAGGGACGAATCCAGCCAGTCAAGTTTTCAATGCTGCCTGTATCATTCTTTTTTTTTTTGATAGGTACTATAACTTTTATTCAAAAATACTGAGCACCATGTTCACAATGGTGAACATTCTGATCAGGAATGAGGCCCTGGGGCTTCCACTTTGTGGATACATTCATTCCTGAGCTTAACCATTCAAACTGCCTGAGCTTTTCAAATCAGGCCCAAAAGGGCCTTTGAGTCAAGGCCTGGTTAGCTAACAAGAAACCTAAACACATCATCCTGTGAAATAGAAGAAGCCCTTGTAATCAATTTTGGCATTTCACTATTGAACGCATGACATAGGAGATAGGACAGACTTATAAGTCTGTCTATGATTACTCAATTTGGCTAGGGTTGGGAAAAGTTACAATTTCAGGATTTTGAATGGTGGAGGAAAAGCTTTAGGATTTGTAAATTGATTTAAGTTGAATGGTATAAGATTAAAAAGTAAGACTGAACTTGAAGAAAGTAGGTCTCTGGAAACTTAATGGTTTCAGTTTCAACCAACCTGAAGTTGATAATTAACATCATTTGATTAATACCTTTACTGGGCCAAAATCTGATACTAATAATAATGCAAACCTTGCGTTGGAAATTGTACTGGCTTTATTCTGGAATTTATGCATGAATGTAATGCTTGTAACTTCTTTCTATAATTAGGTGCTATGAAGCACCATGCAATGGGTAAACCTAAGTTTTAAGAGTGTACAAATTCTTGAAATTAAAGGTGCAATATTAATATCTCGTTTGAGCAACAGTGTTGGATATGCTCCTCATAATAGAATGCCTTTAATGTTGTGTGAAAGTACTCTTATATGTTGAGGACCTAACAACAGAAGGAGAAGAGGGGGGTGGGGGGTTGGAGGACTTAGATTTCATAATTATGCTATGTGATGTCTTATATATTCTCATCTTTTATTTGAAATGTTATACATTTAAGAGTTTTTCAAACCATCCCCTCCAACCCACCGACCCAAAAAGGAAAAAAACAGACAGCACCTATTTCCAATGACATTTTTGAACAAATACATGACAATATTAAAAGTTTTTATGTGTAGTATGTTTCTTCCATACTGTATATGTAATATAAGTTTGCTACCTTTGTTTTAATCAAAATATAAGTTTGCTGCCCAAGTGTTTGAAATTTCTCTTTCCATTTTGCAATTAGAATCTGTGCTTATATTGCAACCTAAGTTTCTATTACATTATGTGCAGACAAGACGTCGTACTGTTTGATAATGAGATTGTATTTAATGAAGCCATTATTGAAGAAAGAGAGCAGGGGATCAAAGAAATTCAGCACCAGATAAGTGAGGTAAATGAGATTTTTAAGGATCTAGCTGTGCTGGTTCATGAGCAAGGAGTTATGATTGGTAAGCCCTGTGTTGTTAATAATCGTTACCATTTTTTTTTTTAGTTTTCTTGCATTTTTTGTTAAAAATTTTGCATATTCTATAAGGACAATGTCAATTATGTGTTCCTTTATCTTCTCAGATGACATTAGCTCTAACATTGAAAGCTCTCATACTGCAACTACACAAGCTAGTTCACAACTTCATAAAGCATCCAAAAGCCAAAAATCTAGTTCATCTCTGGTAAACTTTGATTAATGTGGTTCCCTTTTGTTTCAATTTTTCCTTGTCTTTTAATTCTTATATAGAGAGAGGAAAAAAAAAAAAAAATCTTAGATAGAGAAAATAAGTAGATGCCTAGATCATTAGCACCTAGGTTTTTGCTCTGCTGTGATTGGAATTGTTATAATTAAAAATTGATCTTTAACCAAGCAGTTGCTTAAATTCAATCGACAATACTACATGTACTCAATATCTGGGATGGCAATGAAGCTCTAAATGTTAGTTTGGTAGACATGATTCTTGTTGTTTTGACGGCTCAACTAGATGATGGTTAGAGGAATTCTCTAGTATCTACAGTTATGTTGCTTTGGCCCTTTTTTTCCTTTTCGTTTTCTTCTTTTTTGAACCTTTTTTGGTTGTTGCCTCTGTAAATAACTTGTATTGATACACCATTTCCATTCATGTTGTCTTTAGGCCAACATGGTGGCTTTGAGATGTGACCTAGAATATGTCCATTTAATGTTATATTTAGACTTTTTTTTTATTCCACTCTCTACCCATAAGACACTTCTTAATCCCATAGACTGATAATATGGTGGATTGCACCTGGGACCTCAGGCTTGACATCATTTCCCAGACCAATGAGCCCACCACTTAATTACTCTCGTGACTTTGTTATATTTAGATATGATAACACTATTTGGCATTTGGTTTTGTGTAATTTGAACCTCAGGTGGAAGCAACCCATCTAAGCCTTGTATTTTAATAACTGGTTCAACTGATTCTTATTTAACAAATTAACAGTGTTAGGAGCCAAGTTATAATTTGTGCTACATGTTCTTATTTAAATCTCCTTTTTCCATTCCTAGCAATCGTAATATCACTATTGCATAATATTGAATATTGGTCGAGTCACTTAATATATGCTCCAGAATTATTTAAAAATTCATTCTGACAATATCATTAACCGTTTTCCGTCTTTTTTATTTTATTTTATATGCAGCTGTGTTTGCTCTTGGTGATCTTTGGAATCATTATGATCATTGTCATCATAGTGGTTGTAGCTTGAGCAACAAATCAATTGCTTTATTTTAAGTTCAATTTTGAGGCATGGTCTACCTGCGATGTCTCTGATGGTGTTCCTTAGGAAGTGGTCCTCCCCCCAACTTGTGCTGCTCTTATAGACTCCAATTACACACAGTTCCCATCCTTTCAGTAAAATAATGAAGCCCAATAATGTACAGTCCATTTGTTTGGAGCTGACATCCTCTTTACTATTTTTTTTTTTTAAAGACAACCTCTTTTAGGGCAAAATCATGTATGAAATTTATATATATCTAAAAATTGAAGCGTAGTATTTATTGTTATTATGCTCTTATTGAGCCATATCAACGGCCACATCATCAGTCCCACTTTCTTTTTTTCCTTTTCTTTTCCTTCCTTTTACAAATTAACAATTTCTCAATCACATAAATTTAAAAAAAAAAAAAAAAAAAAAACTTAAATCTCTTAATTAACGTTTCCTAATTTTTCAACTTTCCATTTATTATTCCATCAAGTCCAATTTGATAATAATTCAAACTTTCTTCAACTTTATGACTCTCTCTCCCTAATCAAGTAGTTATGAAAACTGTTCAATTGCCATTCTATTAGAATTTCAAAAAAAAAAAAAAAAAAAACTATTGATTTTTCTTCTATATATATTTGCAATTGCACTACCTCACTCCTGCAAATTTGGAAAGTCCCTCTAAAGTGAAGGTTTTTTTTTTTTTTCCTCTCCCATATTCTTCAGGTTTTATGAATTAGTTTTGTTAGTGATGTACCATCGAAGATCTCAGGTACCAAAAATGGTTCCCATAAACCAACCAAAAAAATCTCAAAGCTATAGTGAAGAATACATTAAAAGAATCGCAATGGGGTCTTGCTATTATAGTTTATGTGTTCGTTAATCATGGATAAATTTTTTTTTTCCAATGATATACATTTTATGTGAATTTGTGTGATGCATTCTCCATTATCGATAAATGATTCTCTTTGTATATGCGTAGCATAAATCAGTTCTAGTGTACATACATATTAGTTGTGACATGAATATAGATGCATAACTTAATACAAGATATGTTACTTTTCTTTTTTTGTATTGTAACAAATTTAGATATTATTATAGGATGCCTTTGCTGTAAGATTTTTTGCCAAAATTGTAGAATTTGATGTCAATGGAAAGAAAATGAAATCAAAGGACATGTATAAAACTATATAAGGTTGCAATAGACAACCCAAAAAAAGACGGGTGAAAGATTATCCAAGTTTAGACAAAGCTTTAAAATCCACTAAGACCAATTGGATGTGAGAAGTTCCAAAAAGATGTATGTTCGGCTATATGAAGAAATTGAATTTGGATAAAATATGAAGAAGACCAATTGAATTGAATTGAGTTTTCTATCATAAGTCCTCTCTCCTTAATGTTTTGATTTAATTTTTGTTTGAGCTAATACTTAGTTAAAAAGTTTAGTTGTATTCTAGATATTCAAGAGTAGAACATTCTAAAAGGAAAATCAAGTTTTTAAAGAAAATAGCATAATCCAAAATCTAAAACTAAAAACCCAAATTAGGAAAACATAACGCATTATAACATAATTTAAAGGAATATGAACCACCTAAAAAATGGATAAATATCAATCAAATACACTCAAAAATAATAGAATGATATATTTGTATTTGTAAAGATATTGAGATGAAAAATAATTTTAGAAATTATTTAATTTTTGTAAAGTGCTACGTTTACAATATTTTCATAACAAGTCATAGTTGGTAAATTGTTATTGGTTTTAATTTAAACCTATCACTAAAATAACTTTTTTGCCAACTAATAACAATCAATAACAACCTATTACGTATGATTAGTTGTGAAAATGTTGTGAAATTATTGTAACATAACATTTCTCTTAATTTTTTGGTAAAGCAAATTATTTTCAACAAATTTAGGTGAACAAATTATATTTATATCAAAATTACAAAGTTATTATTAATTCTCACGCATTATGTGAGTTTACAACTAATCATAATAAAACTTGAAACTCTTCCTTGATAGTCTGCATATAATTGATTGTTTTCACATGTTCCCTGGCCTGTTGTAACCAGAGGTTCATCATGTTTCTTCGGTGTCTCACTCTCAACCTATTATTGCGTGGAGTAGGGAAAATCGCAAACACAACTTGTGTATGTAAATGGTGGAGCTTTCTTGATGGATAAGTTTATCAATATTTGGCCAACAGGCTTCTTCCTTTCACGCTAATATATTGAACCAACCAGGCCTTCACCAAAATAAGGGACATATAAGACATCCAAACCTTAGTATGATCAATATACACAGTACGGTAGAGCATTAGCATCTGGTGATGCAAATTGCCTTTTTAGGGTTCACAGTAACACCAAATCCACAAAAACTTTACGCATCTTGCAATGGTGAACATGTAAATATTCATATTTACTTTAGCAACATGTAAAAGTTTTTTATTCTCTCCTACTACTGTAGCTAGAAAGAACAAAAACTCATTTCTTTTTTTTTCCTTTTCCTTTTGTTATTGGTGTGCATAAAACATAGTATTATTTTAATTAGATAAATTTCAAAATAAAGAATATAGATGTAAGTGTGTTCTTTAAATAGTTTTGTATAAGTAGCATTTTGGTGATGCAACTTTTTTTTAAAAAAAATAAGTAAATTTAATTTCCGGATGTGAATGTATACTTCCCCCTCACAACTGGAACCTCAAATCTTTGCGTCAAGACTCAGCCGTCAAGGCTAAACTTGTATATCAAGTAATACACTCTAATCTTGACTTGTGTTCTAGCATTGCTTCCAATCAGTTTGGATGAAGTAGAATTTAAATCACATTCACATTGCTTATCATCATACCTCTTTTTTAACTGGGCAAATCCATGGGTACAATCTGTCATTCATTATTGACTAATTTTTTTAACATATTGTGATTTCAATGTCGAAAAACGAAATCAATCTACAAAATGCATGCTTCTGCGTATGCAAAATGCAACAATATTCTGCAGGCTGTTCATCGTACAACGAAGTCATGATTTTGCCCGAATTTTGCTTATTAGGACCAGTTCTGCCAACATGCTTAAAAAAAAAAACAGAATATCTAGGTTACAATACATATAAACCTATACTTAGCATTCCAGTACTCATGAAAATAATTTGCTTGGAATTTATATGAATAAAAATGTCAAGCTATTTGAATTCTACCTAAAAGTAGAATTAGCATAAGATGTATAATATTTAGTTAAACTCCCTAATATGAAAGTAATGAATGCAAACTCAGCACAAGGCACATGAAGATACCAAAGGTGATGCTCTTAATTTTATAACTCCAGCTGTATGAACAGATTTTCTCCTCTATCACCCCTCTTTTACTTTCTTTCTCTACAGAAGCACAAGGAAAAAATAAAATGCTCAACACCTTCATGAAAATCTACATTTTGCTAAAATTTACAAGAGTTGGGATTTTAAGCCATTTTTTACATAGTTCCCACAGCTTGTTAACCCACACCACTACAATTTCTTTCTTTTATGTCCTCTGGTTACCATCTGTGCTCACAGTGAAGAAATACATAATCTTGGCCAATATCTAAAGGACCAATGACCAGAAAAAATTCTCAGGATTACAGTACTCTGCTATATGCTTCAATCAACAAGCATTTATATACATTGAAAGCCAGTAAAATCTGTGCAGATTCTATCCATCCTTGTCAAAATTTCTTGACACAACAGTGAAAAACCAAGCCACAATGTGTCTGGAATCCTGGATAAAAAATCATCGGGAACTCAGATTTCCCAGTAAGGCAAACATACATTTTAACAGCTTGAATGAGCAGGAGAAAAGGCTTCGGGTTAGAAATTTGATTAGGTCTTGGGAGGGCAGATATTGTCTGTCTTCAGGAAACTAAATTGGAGCTCATAACTAGAGGAATTATTCGTAGTCTGTGAGGTGTTCAGCATGTGGACTCAGTTTATTTAGTTTCTGTGGGTGCTTCTGGAGGGGTGCTTGTGATGTGGGCCAGAAGGGTGGTGGAGATTTTGGAGGAAGTAGTGGGGCAGGGCACTTCTTGGTTTCTTGTGGGTTTAAAAATGTGGTTGATCAATTTGAATGGGAATTTACTGGAGTGTATGGGCCTAATTCTGACGGGACAGAAGATTATTATGGGATGAGCTATCTGATATTCCTTGGTGTGTGGGAGGAGACTTTAATGTTGTACGGTTTCCCTCTGAACGATTGGGCTCTGTTTTTTTTTACCCAGGCTATGCATCAGTTCTCAGATTTTATCTCCGAACATGGTTTGATTGACCTACCATTAGAAGGGAGGAATTTCACTTGGTCAAACTCTCGTGAGGTTGTTTCAAGATCGAGGTTGGATAGATTTCTCGTGACAGCAAATTGGGAGGCTAAGTTTCCTTTTGTTTGTCAAAAGTGGTTGTCTAGCCTAGTATCAAACCATTTTCCAATTCTTCTAGAAGGAGGTAATTTTCATAGAGGAAAGAGGCCTTTTCAGTTTGAGAATATGTGGCTAACGGATGAAGGTTTTGTGGATAAGATTCGCTCCTAGTGGGAGTCTTATCATTTACATGGAGCCCCAAGTTTTATTTTAGCAAGTAAATTGAAGGCTTTGAAGGTTGATCTTAAGAAATGGAATGTGGAGGAGTTTGGTAATGTAGAAGAAAAGGGGAAGAAGTTGTGGAGTGATCTTGGGGTATTGGAGACTGTTGAGGAAAGTCGTGTTCCTACGGTAGAGGAAAAACTGAATAAGGAAAGAATTAGCTAAGAATTGGAAAAAATGATGTTGAAAGAAATTTGTTGGGAGGCAAAAATCAAGAGTGGTTTGCATTAAAGAAGGCGATAAAAAGAACACAAAATTTTTTCATCATATGGCCAACTCTCACAGAAGGTTTAATTCTATTGATAAGCTTATGGTGGATGGGGTGCTGTCTTCTGACCAGGGATCCATTAAGGAGTGTATTACTCGTTTTTATAGACAGGTTTACTCTGAAAATGAGGTTTAACGCCCCGTTCTGGATGATGTGGAGTTGGGAAGAATTTTTGAGGAAGATGCTAGCTGGTTGGATAGACCTTTTGAGGAGGATGAGGTGTTTGGGGTGATTAATGGATTCAATGGCGATAAGTCACCAGGTCCAGATGGTTTCTCCATGGCCTTTTTTAAATCTAGCTTGCTAGAGTATTTTGAAATCAGATATTACAGCAGTTCTTCATAATTTCCATGAGCAAGCTGTTTTTGAAAGACGTCTTAATGTCTCTTTCCTTGCTCTCATTCCTAAGACCTAATGCTGTGGAAGTGAAGGATTTTCGCCCTATTAGTTTGGTGGGAGGGATGTATAAGATTATTTCTAAGGTTTTAGCTAATCACTTGCGTAGGGTGGCGCATAGTCTTATTTCAGACTCACAAAATGCCTTTGTTAAAGGTAGACAAATCTTGGATCCTGTATTAATTGCTTCTGAATGTATAGACAGTAGGATGAAGTTAGGGGTGTCGGGGGTTTATTTGCAAGTTGGATATTGAGAAAGCCTATAATCATGTGAATTGGAAATTTCTTATGTATCTGCTTAGGCAGTGTGGCTTCTCAAAAAAATGAAGGGGGATTATGTGGTGTTTATCAACTGTCAAATTTTCTATTTTGATAAATGGTACCCCGGATGATTTCTTTTGAAGCACTTGGTGTGTTCATCAAGGGGACCCATTATCTCCGCTCCTTTTGATATTGTCATAGAGGCTTTGAGTCATACGTTGGATGCAGCTGCTATTTTGGGTTTTTGGGCTTCTCAGTAGGTAATTCAGCTAGTACATTGCTTACAATGTCCCATCTCTTATTTGCAGATGACACTCATTTTTTGTGATGCTGACTCACATCATTTAGTTGCTATGCGTGGGATTCTTGCTAGATTTGAAGTGGTGTCAAGGCTAAAAAATAATTTGTTGAAGTCAGAATTGGTACCAATTGGTATCGTGCCTAATATGGAGGAATTAGTGGAGATTTTGGGTTGTAGGCAGTCTTCGCTTCCCTTGAAATACTTGGGCCTTTCGTTGGGTGCTATACATAAAGAGGAGGCAATTTGGAACCCTGTTTTGGAGAAGATGGAGCGACGTCTAGCTGGATGGAAGAGGTTGTATTTATCTAAGGGGGGCAAAGTAACTCTTATTAAGAGTACTCTGTCTAGCTTACCTACTTATTTCCTTTCTCTCTTTCCTGTTCCAACAAAGGTGGCTAATTGTAAGGAGAAATTACAAAGAGACTTTCTTTGGAGTGGTATTGATGCTCCTAAGATGCCTTTGGTGGAATGGGCTAAGCTTTGTATGCCGATGCAAAATGGAGGTTTAGGGATTCGAAGGTTGAGACAATTTAATTCTGCTTTGTAAGATAAATGGTTATAGAGATATGGAACAGAGAGAGATGCCCTTTGGAGGAAGGTTATTGAGGCAAAATATGGGGATGGAGGGGGTGGTTGGTGCACCAAACCGGTAACAGGTACTTATGGTGTTAGTGTGTGGAAATCCATTAGAAGTGGTTGGATGGACTTCTCTAAATTCTTTTGGTTTGATGTGGGTGATGGAACTAAAGTAAAGCTTTGGGAGGATGAATGAGGGATTGTGCTCTTAAGGTTGCATTTCCAGAACTATATGGTATTAGTCGTACTAAGTCCTTAGTGTCAGAGGTTATGTGGTTCTCTGACGGGCAGCTACATTGGGACTTTCAGCTTCGTCGTCCTCCGCAAGATTGAGAGAAAGCATCGGTGGATTTGCTTTGGGATATGCTTTATTCCACGAATGTGTGGGGTGTTGGTGATGACAGACTTTGCTGGAAGCCAACATTTTTTTTTGATAGGTAATCAGAAATTTATTAATAAAGAGAAAAAAGAAAAGAAAAGAAAAGTACAAGTTGTTCATGATGATGAACAAGAAGAAAAAAACAAACAACACAGCAAAACAAGAAATTAGGAAACTAAGCTAAGAGAAGACATAAACTCAAAGAGAGAAGAACATTCAGTAAAACCCCAACACCGAGACCACTCCCAAAGACTACGTTGGCATAAAACTTTTAACTCGTAGGAAGCCAACATTGAATAGAGGTTTTGAGGATCAAGGTTTCTATCACTCTTTATTTCCTTCTTTTGTCATTGATTTTCCTAGGAAAATGGTGTGGAAATCGAAGGTTCTTCCTAAAGTAGCATTCTTTTCTTGGACTGCTGCATTAGGTAAGATCTTAACTATGGATAATATTTGGAAGAGGCATATTGTAGTGCTAGAGTAGTGCTTTATGTGTAAAAGGTGTGGGGAATCAGTGGATCACCTTCTCCATCATTGTCCTATAGCTTATGAGTTATGGTCCATGGTTTTTTGTTTGTTTGGTATTATTCATTGGGTTATGCCATATCATGTTAGGGAGTTGTTGGCTTCTTGGCAGGGCAAGTTTGGTCGGCATCGAAATATAGATTTATGGAGGTTTGTGCCGCATTGTTTATTTTGGTGCTTATGGCGGAAGCGGAATGCTAGATGCTTTGAGGATTGTGAACGTACTCTCCTTGATTGGAGTTTAGTTTTGCCGTTTTATTCTTGTTTTTCTCTCTCCGATCTTATCGATCGTTGTAATCTAAGTCTTGATTTGTGCCACTACCAATATACTTGGTTTTTTTCTAATAAAATTTCTTATGTTACTTATCAAAAAAAAAAGAGCTTCTTAACCTAAATTTTTTACTTGTATCCAAATGGCAAAAATGTTGTACATTTCATAGAAAATGAACAAGATGGAACCATTTGTTCATATTACAGGCATTCAACCAGTATCTGTATATTTTACGGGAAAATGGTTACACATATTTTATGGTTTTATGCTATAAACACCAACTGTAATATTCCCACAAAATGTCTTCAGGTAACCATGCACGCAGAATTATGAAATACATATGTAACAGTAAAATATTTATTAAAGTTGAATCCTAACTGGTAAAAAGTTTCTTATACGTAATATCATAATCGGTCATCTCTCTTTGAAGAAAGCCTTGCCAACAGTGCAGGACATCAACCTGGGCACGAGTCACAGAAACATACAAAAATTGGAAACCGGATGGTAATATGGTTGTCTAATTAAATTACTAACAAAAAATTTTTGCAACTCAAGACTAAATGAGATTTCTTAAACAAGTCAAGATGAAACAATGCACTTCAGAAGTATTTGAAGTACAATCATTATTCATTCTTAAAAATGTTTAGTACAGATTGAGGGAATATGGTATACTTGATGTGTTAATGACTTCTGTGTGTGTTATAGAGTAACTAGAGAAATGCCATAACATCATTTAACCAAAGCTCATTGCTTTTTCTATAAAATAAACCTTCTCACCAAGACAGGAAACCAAGCTGATGAATGGAAAGAAAAGGAACAAGCAAATGGCTGATCAAAGGCAGCAAAAATGGGATCAATGAGAAATACTGTATGCATTGTCTAATTTACGTATAGCTAGGAAAAGGAATTGGTGACAATCAACATGGTTACTATGATTAGTGGTGGATTAAAAGTTTACCTCTAGATGGAAAGAAACATGCATATACAATAGGTAAGGTCATCCCATTCTGCTCTCCGATGCAAGAAGCCCCATTTGCTCAGTAAGATGATCCATATGTTGAATCCTGTCCCAACCATTTTTCTTTTCGATCTGTAACTCATGATCCATGGCAACACTACCATCTAGCGAACTTGAATTAATTTCATCTGTGTCCCCAGTAAGTGGGCTCTCTGCAAGGAATTGTTCCCAGAAAATATCGTTAATGCCCGGAAGTTTAGGGATCTCATCAAGAAAGGCCTCCACATCACTTTCTGGAGAGAAAGCATCAGTTTCTATGGGTGTTGTCCCATCCAAAGCTGCAGATATTGGATCCAAATGACTTTCATTCCCAGTCACAGCCCCCACATGATTCATATCACCGATTTCTGCAGTGCTTTCTGGCAAGATTCCTTGCATATTAGTGAAGTCGGGCAAAATAGACTCTTCTTGAGAATTATGCACATTCAATTTTGAGAATTGAGCAGCTTTAGCATGATCAGGCACCACATAAGAGGAAGATTGAATATCAGGAATGGAAGTAGATGGACAACTGACAGGAAATCCCGGCTTCGCTGGCATATATGACTGCCCAGACATAGGTGGAACTTCAGAAAGGGTCACTCCCGAAACTCGACTTGAGGAACATCCACTGTCAAATGTATGAGTAGGAGCATCATCAATCAGGAATGCATCAGAGTTGTTCATCAACGGTTCCACCCTAGGTGTTGCATTCATCTTCAAGATCTGCTGCAGCAATGCTTTAGCTGCCTCATTTATGGAAGGCTGATACTTGACAAGCCGTCCATCAGGAGCATTAGTGTGATGCTCACCAACTGCACTTTCTTCTTCCTGCCCCGACAGTCTCCTTTTTTTACTCACTGCGGCAGTGTTCCTATTGCTTTCATTCTGCTGCTGTACAATCTGGGCTAAGAAGCCAGGACTCTTCAAAGCCTTTGCAAGGAAAGACATCATTCGTTGTTGTTGCTGCTCCATTACCTGTACACGTTGCCCCACATTATGCAACTGGTTATCAGTTGTTTGCTGTTGCTGCCTCAACCTAACAAGTTCCTGCATTAGAACATTCTTGTCCCTTTTAAGTCTTTCAACCTCTTCCTCAAGCCCAAATTTCCCCACCTCAACACATGCCCCAACTGAGGAGCTCTGCACTTTAGGTTGTTCTTGATGACCAGGTACATGAACTGGTTTCCGCCTACTAATACTCTTCAAAAGGTGTGTTTGACCTCTCAAAAACCTCTCATTTGCAAATTCATAGCGATCTGGGTCAACCTTCTTAAATCCCTGTGTAAGCAAATGAAAAATATATATTTATACAAATAAAAACAGAAGTAAAAAAACCAAAATTGTTCAAACTAATCAACAAAAATGTTGATTAACAAAACTTAAACTCAATGAGTTTCGCTTTTGAGAATATAACATAAAGTCAAATTTTCTAAGTTCCACCATCTGTCGCCAGCAGAGGCACTCATTATATTCACACCTCCATCTTCTTTCCACAGACAAAATGCAACAATGGGACTAATTTGCCCGCCACCCTCATTTATCCCTACCCAACCACCAACTGAACCCACCAATCGCCTCACTTAGTCATAAAGAAGTAAATTTTTTCTAAAAATTATACATTCCTCAATACACCTCAAACATTGGAAAAACATGAAACAAAGTCATTGTCCTCAATTACATTTGCCATCAAAATGTTTTCCCCCAAGTATATTTGCCCAAAAGAAATGGAGCCTTAGATAATTGGCAGCCTATGATAACAAACACAGCACACTCATTGGGTAGATATGACACCATTTAAGTACCCATAATTTCTGAATTACAGTTCTTAAATGGGGGTGAGAAATTGTATAAGTATGTTCAATGCTTTCTGATAAGGCATGAAAAATTTCAGATTTAGCATGCTATTCAAAAGTGATTTCACACAGAACTACACAGAGAGAGAGAGAGAGGGGGGGGGGGGGGGAGGAAAAAAGAAATAAAAGATTGACAAGACATAATTTGACATTGTTAGCCTGAGGTTCTGCAACACCAAAGTCATATTGCATATACTGTATTCTTATGAAAATTGTATTATGTGATTCAAAAAAAAAAAACTGAACAATGTTCAATGTATGAAGAGAATAGGGCAGTAGCTCTTCTTTTAGGGTGAGTTTGGCATCGGCTCTTAGCATTAGCTTTTAACTTTTATGTACAACTTTTTAAAACCTCACTCCCCCCCCCCTTTTTTTTTCACTTTTCTCCACTTTTTCTCACTTTTGTCAAGGTACAGGTATACTTTAGCACACAAATTTCTAATAGTGACAGAAGATGACAATGAAAGATTCAATAGCATGATTATCCATGTCCGACCTACTTTCTACACTCCAGAGAACAAGCATAAGAATAAAAAGAAGCATTCTTCAACATCTCATAAAGCAGACAAATATGCCCTAAACGATGTAAATCACCAATCAAAGATTAACTTGAAATTATATATCAGATTAACTAAAAATATATAGACTAAACCTAGTTCCACTTTTTAAAAAAAGCTAAATATGCAGGGTATCTTTCCTTCTCAAAAGAAATTAGCTACTCCAGTGCACTTTTCATCCAATAAACTTTATTGATCAAACATACAGCTGTAGAAGCAGTTGCCTCAGTTCATATGATGCCAATCCTCTGGTGACTTTCTCATTAACTTTCACTTACCCTTCCCACCCCCCACCCCCTCCACTAAAAGACAGGAAAAAAAATTTATTTGTAATTGTGGACCAACATAGAAAGACACCTTCCTCTCTCTCCATGTAATTGCAAACCCTCTCTTGATGGAAAGATACCTAGTCTGAACAACAAAGAGTACATCTAAAATTTTGAATCACATACACTGACACACATAATTTGCATACTCTATGATATCTAAAAAATTGATGTCCTTGCAACTTCCCAAAGAACTAAATCATCCTTTATTGTGATGGATACCTCCAACTTACTGATTATGCAATGCACCATAGCAACAAAATGACAAACAAAACAACAACCAAAAAATAAAAGTCAAAGTAAATAAAAATATATTATTTAAGAATAGTAGATATATACAAATTCACCACCTGATGTATTCACTATAGAAAAATATAATATATATTTGGTGAAAATTTGAGTTCTCTTTGCTAACTTACAATGAAAGACTCAGTAATAGACAACACTTGAGTTTTTGCCAAGTTAACCCAAAATTGCCCAAGTCGAGTATACCCACACAGAGTATAAGCTGACCTGCAAGTTTGAGATCATAAATTAATTAACTAACATGCTGCATGCATTTGTTGAAAACATAGTGATATTGGGCAAGTCCAACAAATGGATGTAAAAATTCTAACCCAAAGCTGTGGTTGAATGATTCAAAAGAAAAAATTCTAAAATAAGCAAAACAATACAGAAAATATATATATATATATATATATATATTTTGGGGTAAAAAATTAATTATGAACAAAATAATAGTTATAGATTAGTCAAGGGGATGTTGCCCATAAAATGAATGGAGCACAACATCATGTTCGGCCATGGCATGCCTATTAGAAGAAGATGACATTATAGAGATTACTTCAAGGAAAATGGCACTGTATATGGTGAAAATAATGAAAAAAAAATTAGCAAATAATAGGAGGGAAGAGTAGGGTGCAAAAAGAGTAAAAAGAATTAAAAAGCCACCATGAAAAGTTAGATATAAGACCAGTTATGGATAAGAAAGGCAAGGGTTGGAGACAGAGATGGTAGCAATAGTGGTAGTGGTTGTAGGCAGGCTGCAAATTTTTTAGTAAGTCACATGTACCCAATATATCTTTAACTTGCAATCTCATACTCCATCCATTACTATCATGAGAAGAGGAAGTCATTTAAGTTTGGACTATCATGTGGGCAGAAATTAATTAGAAGCAATTTTTTTTGATAGGCAGATAGTGGGGAAGGAGGAGATGAAGTTCGAACCACAAACATTGGACACCACAAAAGATGACATTATCATTAGGCTATCGCTTGAACCCCAATTAGAAGCAAATTTTATCATATTGGCGCATTTAAATATAGAATTAAATAAGAAATTGGAACCTTTAATTCCATCCTATCCCACAAGGATTGGAAAATCTTCCCTACCATTCAACCCAGAAATATATAAACACATTTTATTACTCCAAAAAGCACTTCACACCCCACCTTCCACCCCCAATTCCTTCATCAAAGTGCACCCCCAAAGTCTTACTATTTTTTTCTGGATAAGTTTTGCCCGAAAGGGGTGGGGGGATGGGAATTTCACGTGGTCCAACTGTGCTAAGGTTTTACAGTTGCCACATGAGAAATAAAAACAATCAGAACAGGTACCTAACTTTCTACTACAGTTCCTTAAATGTCTAATATTTAAATCCAATGGGACTTGTAACCTCATGCATTTCCAAAGGCCTAATTGCTCTTGCAATCAATTTTCCTAAAATTCACTCCTCAAATAGAGACTCTACTCAATAGAAAACCTATTAATCCATTAATATCATCCTCAGCCATAAAGGCTTGTCAACCAAAAAAAGGTCTTTCATTGCGACCTTCACCTCAAATCTAATTTATTGCATCTTATAGAGATGAACCAGTAAACTTCTTCCAATTCACCACTTCTTATTTCACTTTCCATAAACTTAACCCTATGTTTAGATGGAGGGAGAGGAGAGGACTCCTCTCCTCCATCTCCCCCAGTCCCAAACTTATCCTATCTGTTTTAATCCAATGCTCATAGTCCCTGAGTTTAGTCCATTACTAGTAAAATTTGTCTTCTAAGAAATCCCGCCACCCGTTGCCAATTCCATGGCATACATGAATATTAAAATTTCCTTATTTCGAATCCAATCTTTTTGTGTATTTCCACTAATCCATCTTAGCATTCTCATTTAAGCTACACTCAATTTATGAATATGTTGTTTCTTAACATCCCAACATTCGGTGCCATAAACCATAGCTAGCCATATAGCAATCTTATAAAATCTTCCCTTTAACTTATTTAGTTTTCTATGATTGCACCACACTCCTAATGCACTTCTCCACTTCATCCACCCTACTCTTATTCTACAATCACACAACACATGGCACATTTGATAAAGAAACAGATAATTTCCACCAAGCTACAGACATTGCTCCAATAACATTTCAAAAAGTACCCTTTTTTATGTATTATGACAAACTCTCAAACTAATCCCTTAAATATTGGTGCCACACTGGTTTATGATTCACCAATTTTCAGGGGGGGAAAAACGTTTGTGGAGTTCATATTTTCCATCGCCCAAATTCCGAACTGCCAAACTGATAGCTTAGTCCTTGACAATCCAACCATCTCAGATCTTTTAATGTAATCTGGCTTAAACTTGCTAGATCTTAACGAATTTGTTAAATTATTCATCCAAGTTATTTTTTTTAATATAAAAAGATTACTCATCCAAGTTCTTTTGTGAACAAAAGAAACAAACTTAATACAGAACTTCAAAACTGAAATGTGTTGTATGTTTCCAGACTTCCAGCTAAAGCAATTTATTTATTTTCAAAATCATATAAACCTAATTGTGGGGGGACAAGGATCAAAGGTAGTTAGTTGAGGCCGCAAGAGTAATTCCGAGGAGAGGAACTATACGGAGAGGACTTGTTTAACCAGTAAGGAGTTTGGGATGATGCTACTAATGAAGATATCAAGGATTCCTACCTAACCTCGGGAAGGCCGAGAATTCAGAAGGAAGGAAGCATGGTGCAATCCCCGAGGAGACAAAGGTAACTTGGTTTTGAACAAGGAAGTGAAGAAAAAGAAAGGACAAGGCAGCCATCCCCTCCGCATTAAATGCACTACAACCACTTACCTGGCCGCATTAATGGAGAAATGACTATGAACAATGTCCTTCACAGCTCATATTTTGTTGTAGAAACCTTCTAGCAAGGTCACGATGGGACAAGTAT